>NW_015090832.1:507300-538160 GCF_001431845.1 Calidris pugnax | reverse complement strand
GAGCGGTGAGCTCTAGCACCGGGTCCGTGCACCGAGG
This sequence comes from Calidris pugnax, assembly GCF_001431845.1. NCBI lineage: Eukaryota > Metazoa > Chordata > Aves > Charadriiformes > Scolopacidae > Calidris > Calidris pugnax. The sequence goes on along the minus strand of NW_015090832.1, from coordinate 538,123 downwards.
GGGCCATGATTTCTAGCACCGGGTCCGTGCACCGAGGGGGGTGGGGATAAGCGTTTGTACCGTATCCTTGCCTGCACCGGGGGGTGGGGGGCGATGCTCGTGTGCACCGGGTCTTTGCACCGGCGGAGGGGAGCGGGGAGCGCCTTCACCGGGTCTGTGCACCGGGGGGGGCGGCAGCGCCTGCGCCGGGTCCGCACACCGGGGCGGGACGGTGAGCTCTAGCACCGGGTCTGTGCACCGGGTTGGGGGGGCGATGATCTCTAGCACCGAGTCCGTGCACCGGGTCGGGGGGGATAGTGATGAGTGTTTGCACCATATCCGTGCACCGGGGAGGGCGTTCACACCGGGTGCACGGCCCCGGGAGGCCGGGCGGTGCGTGTACCGGGCACGGGAGTGTCGGTGGGATGCGTGTCCCGGGGGGGGTGCAGGGAGGGTGAGGTGTGGGAGGATGGCAGGGGCGTGCAGTGGGCACCGGGGGCCGTGGGTGAATCACGGAACACCAGGGTGGAAAGGACACCACGGTGGAAGGGACCTTGGCCGTCACCCAGTCCAACCATTCTTGGCCAAAGCACGACCCAGACAAGGTGGCCTGGCACCCTGACCCCCGCTGGGTGCCACCTCCCGCCATCCCTGCCCCATCCAATGCCAGTTTAGGGAACCCAACCAGCTCTGTGGGGGCACAGGGTGGCTGTGTGCCCCACTGCTGGCACGCTGGGGGCTGTGAGAGGGGTGACGGGTCAGATACAGGCACGGTCTGTCCGTGAGCACCATGGGTGATACCATGAAAATCCCATCCAGCCATGGGCATCTCTGTGCCTTGTGCCTGGCACGGACGGGTTGGTGGCTTGAAGCCCCTTGTCTCTTCTTGCCCCCACCCCCCCAGCGCAGGATGGAGGCTGCTGGAGGGTTTGGGGGGGTCCTGGCACCACTCCCCAGGCCAGAGAGATGCTTTTGGGGTGGCCACACCGCTGCATTGCATTAAATGCATTGGCAGCATTTAATAACAGCACGCGACGAGCAGGTCGGGGATCGAACAGAGCACCAACTATTATTTTTTTAATGAAAAAAAAAAAAAAGTGTGGCTTGGAAACATTGTCTGTCTTGAAATAAGACACCAGCTTTGGACAAAAGATAAAAGATTTTCCATCTGCCTGAATGTGCACGTCATTCCGCTTTTCCTGGATTGGGAGCTAATGGTCAAACTCGGCTCCCAGTGAACGCTGATGCAAATGTGATGTTGCTTATCTCAAGCTGTTGGCTTCAGAGCGCAGGTCTGGATTATCAGCAGCTGGGACAAAAGAAAACTAAGGGCTCTGGGTGCATTGCAAGTTCAGAAACTTCATTTTTTCAGGACCGTTTAGTGCTCGGGGCTGTCAGCTCTCCCGCTTTTAGAGTGTGGCTGGATTTCTCTGCAAGCCCTGGCTCTTGGAGCCACCCAACTGCGTGGGAATTGTAGCTTTCTGGTTTTTCTTGTGTTTACGGAAGAAATATGAACTTTTAGCAGGTCAGAAACTAGGAGCCAAATCAGCAGAGCATGGTTATAAACCAGAACGGACGGTTTTCGACCAGTCCTGCGGCTGTAATTCAGCTTTTTTCAATGCTTGTGATTGGCGACAGGATGGCATTTCCTCCTCTTCAGGCAAAATGGTTTTCCCACCCACTGCATCACATGCCAGGCCAGTCTGACCTGATCTTTCTGGGAATGAAAAAAAAAAAAGCCCCACTACCACTGTTTTTTCTGTTGTATTCCTGGCTCCAGGGCCAGCACTAGGAGCAGCCGGATTTGCCCCCAATCCCTGGGGGGAGCAGGACACCTGAGCTTTGCTCCCCGTGGCTTTCACTGGATGGGAATTTTGTCCCATCCAGCTGTGCTGGCTTGGTGTTTCTGCCTCTCCTCTCCTCCTGTTTTGCTGAATCACCCCTTTCACAAGCCTCTGGAGCTCTTTGATGATCCAGGGGAGGGAATGGGAGCTGATGCTCTGCCAGCCTTCCCTGTGTTCCCCCTGCTCTTGAAAGGCTGCTTCTCTCTGCTGGGAGAAGGGACCATGATAACAGGAAAACCCTTTTGCCTCCCAACCTCTGGCAGGGATTCCCTGGAGGGTGACAGCGAAGGATGTCAAGGATGACAGCCCCACCAGCAGCAGGGAAATGCTCCAGGGAGCATCTGGCACAGGGACTTTGGACCTGCAGGGCTGGTTGACAGCTGTCAGCCCCACATCTGGGTCGCCAGCCCAAAAAACTTAATAGCCATCTCTCACCTGGCATTTGGTGCCTGCAGCACCAAATTGGGTGGCTGCAACCTGCAACTCCCTGGCTCAGGGGTGGGAAAAGGATTTGGGTGATGCAGTAAGTGCCTTGGCAAGGTGGGCATCCAGCCATCAAATGGTACCGATGTCCCCAGCTGAGCCCCATGGCTGGAAGGATTGCTCCTGTCCCAGCCCCAGCTTCACTTGTCTGCACAGCAATGCAGGACCCTGTCAACCCGTGTTCCCCTCCTGTCTGGGAGAGCTTCTTGCTCCTCTGCAGTGTCTCTGATGAGCTGAGCTGTGTCAGGTCTCAGCCAGCATGGAGGCAGGCGGGTTGGCCGGCTTCCCAGCTCTCTCTTGCCGCTGGATCATCCATCCTCCATCCAGACGTTTCACCCCAGGCCCATGAAGAAGCAGGCAGCAAGGGGGTGGGGTGGGGGATCCAAGGAGAAGTGTCCCGAGGGACTGCCAGCCTGCTCAAAGATGAGCTTAAGCAGCTGGGAAAATCCCAGAGAAATAATGTGATGACTGAGGGAGGAGGCAAAACCCCCATCAACCCCCACCTTGGAGGCAGCTGAAGAATTGGCTGTGGCCTGGCTCGTCTGCAGCAGCTGTCGAAATACAAAGAAGGGGAAAAACAAGCCCGTCTTTGACACGGCTTCTCCCTTCTCCCACCCTGTGACTGAAGACACGACTTGTTTTTCTGGGGCAGAGGAAAATTTAGGAGTCTCCCAGGCAGTGAGTGCCTGGGGTGCTCCCGACTGCCAAGTGGATGGATGGATGGATGGATGGATGGATGGATGGATGGCATTTTTCTGGAGAGGTGCTGGAAACGCTGGGATCATGGATTGCGGCGCCGCATGGGAGACAGTGCCGAGGGGCTGGAGTGGGGCTGGCTGTGCCCCCAGCCCGTGCAGGGTGAAGGCTGCCATCCGAGAGGGATGGGGAATGTTGGGGATGCAGGATGAAAGACGCCAAGATGCATATGGGTGTGAGCTTTTTGGAATGCAGGGAGCTGAAAATGCTGCATCTCGGTTGACTAATAAAAAAACCCCGTTCTTGTTTTGCAAAGGCTCGTTGCAGACATCTGCGGGTTGTGGAGTTCCCAAAAGGGGGAAGGAACCTCTCCCTGTTGGAGCAGCTCCCGGAGGAAGGATGCACAAAGAAATTGGGGTGCTGAGGGTTAAAGCCCAGGGAGTGATGGATCTGCAGGGCTCACCTTCCAAAAGGAAAAAAAGGAAGGGGAGGTAAGAGGGGGTATGAAAAGCAGCTGGCAGAAACCAAAAATAATTGTATGGCTTTTCAAAAAATTACCGTGGCAATTAAAAATGCTTTAAGCTTTTTGGAGGAGAAATAAGAGGTAAGTAGAATGCCCCTGGGCCAGATTGCAGGGTGGCACAGAGGGAGGTATGGCCATCACCAGCTGCAGGGGATCTGCTGGGGGATTGTGTGTCAGGAACTGGGCATCAGGGCCAGTGGGGAAAACCAGGTGAGCGAGGAGCTTTGGAGGTAAGTGATGGGGGAAGCTCCTTCTGCAGGGTGCCCGAGGGCCAAGTGCTCACCCCTGTTTCCAGAGGGTGGGGGATCAGAGCCACAGAAAGGCTGAGCTGTTCCTGCTGACTTTGCCTTCCTTCTCCATGCCCACATGAGAATGCATCCAGCTGGCCAAGGAAGAAATGGTGTCCTCTGCTGAAATGTCCTCTGTGGTATTTTTGACCAGGTACCAGGCATCTACAGCCCAGATTTGTCCTTGCTTTTGTGTTCCAGCCCCAGGGTTTGCAGCGTGCCCTGTGCGGCATCACTGAGTGCTAGTCTGAGATGCCGTGACAAGGACAAAGCACCTGAGATGTCACATCCCACGGTGTCTAGACTGAGGTTACAGCGGGCTCCCTCCCCGCTGGGTGTCATGCCTGGTGACCTGGCTGTGGGGTTTGGTGGCACATGCCCACCCCGGGCTCCCCAGGAGCCCCGCTGGGGTCAGCAGGCTGGTGCTGCCCAGTGCCAGCCCACCCTCCTCCTCGGGGACTGCAGCCGTGCCTGGCCACCCACAATAGCTGTTTTCAGTCCAATTTCACTGAGGGGTAGAGTTCTCAGAAATGTTAAGCTGCTGGAAAACAGGCTTCTTTACTTAGTTCATTTGTCACAGCCTTTAGGAGAGTTCCCGTCTTGGGTCTGGGAGCTGGTGTCCAGGCTGTGTCCGGTGCTGTACGGGCACAGGGGGATCTCCGTGCCTCCCACTGCCACCAACCTTACCAGTATGGCACAGCTGAGGAAACTGGGACACAAGGAGGTAACAGGGCTTGCCTGGGAATGAGCTGTGGCATTTCTGCAGATCGTCCCATCAGCTGTGACCAACCCGGGTGGTTTGGACCCTTCTCCTTGGGGACTAAAGAGGTGCTAAGCAGCCACCCTCCAGCTTGGGCACTTCCCTGCTCTCCTGGAGCAATGTCAGCTCCACGAGTGATGGGTGGGAGAGCCCGGCACGCACACCAGCAGAAGAGCCTTTGTCCCCAAAGTGCCACCAGCTCTCGTGCAAAGCAGGAGTCGCAGCCACTCCATCCACGTCACTCCAAAACTCAGCACAGAGGGTGCTGAGGAATCACCTGCACAGCAGGTCGGGCAATCGCGGGGCAGAGCTCACACCAGCCACATCCTTACCCTTGGGGACGCAATCTGGAGGGAGATGGTGCAGTTTTGGGGGGATACAAAAAGGCCACCACCTCAGTTTTTCTCCTGAGTCCACCTGGCTATTCCTGCGTTACTTCCTCACCGCTGTCAGGCCCTTTGAGGTCTAAAGAGCTTCAGTTTTCTTAAAGCCTCTGCTGGTTTTTTGTGCTCTGCTTTCAACTCGTGCTCTCTTTCCTCATCCCACTGGAGATAACCCAGGGCAGAGGAGCCCCTGGGGCTTGGCCACCCACTCCCTCCCTTGATGTCATGTTAAGACTTCACTGTGGGCTGTGGTGGTGCCTCTGTAAAATGATGCTCAGTGTTTCTTTGGGTCCTAAGGCCAGGGGGGAGAAGAAAAAAACAACCAAACAAAAAAAACCCCAACCCAAAACCCACAAAAAGACAGAAAACCACAATGATGGAGGTAGGGAGGTGATACATGGCCACTGGCAGGGGCTGTTGAGATGCAGAGTACCTGCACCCTGGGACTTTGTGGTGCAGGGGGAGGGCTGGAGGCTGGGAGAGGGAAAGCCACCAGCCTGTGGTGACAGTCCTGCCAAGGCCCTGGGAGTGCCAAGGGTGGACACAGTGGGCAGGATGGGCTCCCTGCAGCGTACATTTTGCAGGAGGGTGGGTGACATTAGCTGTGTCCCACCCAGAGCTGCCCCGGTAGGAAACGCTGTCCTCCCTTGTTTGCCCCGTGGCACAGGCTGGCTTGTGCAGGAGGTCCCTGTGTCCCGGTCTGGTCCCAATCCCAGGCTGCACAATGAAATAAAGTGACCCAAATTCACTCTCCCAAAGTTTGCGGTTATCGAGGGCAGCTAAAATTATCCCTCAAAATCTCCCAAAAGCTTGGGTTCTGGTGAAGCTTTGTTCTTCCCTACAAGCACTACACACCAGCACCTTCCACATTCAAACCTGGCCAAGGTGCACCCAATCTTACATCCAGGAGCAATTAAGTGAGCAACACAGCAATTATCACCCAACCTGCCCTTCATGGTCCTAGTCCATATGATCCTATAGCAATCCCTATAGCCCATGGATGAGGGAAAAATTAGCACCTGGCACAGGCTTCCAAGCAAGACACTTCCCGCTCTGGACTGTCCTCTGCCTGGCCATGGCTGTGTGAAGATGCTCTCCAGCCATTGCAAGGCAGCTTTTAAAGGGCAGATCCAGAGGGCTCAGCATCCCTTGGGGTCCTGAGGGGTTAAACATGGGGAGATCTGGTCTGGAAAATGAAAGAAAGACTATCTTTGGAAATTGCACCCCGGTGGGTTGGGCTGCAGTGGCCTCCAAGGCATGGTGGGTTGGAGAAGGAGGGAGGAAGGAAGGATCTCCATCAGCACCAGGCAGTTGGCAGCTCTGCCCCGGAGCTGTTGGAGCAAACGAGCTGGTTGCAATTAGACACGGGAGCTGGTGGCAATGAGACACAGCTGCTCCATGCAGGTGTCAACGCCTCCCCAGATCCAGCCTCCAGCCTCCCAGGAGCCCTCATAGGCTCAGCAGGAGGCACGGTGTGGGTGCTGTTTGGGAGACAGGCCCTCCCCTTGCTCAGGTGAGAGGAAGGAAGCAGCAGGGAGAGGAGGAGCTGAGGGTGAGTGAGCATTGCTGCTGGTAGAGAGCAGCTCCTGGGGTTTCTGGGCTGGTTGCCCCAAAGTTGAGGAGGTGCTGAGGTCCAGCAGCTGCCCAGGTAATGGGGAAGGTCCTGGACGGTTTGCAGTGTGGGATGGATGGGGAGTGTGGATGTGCAGGGTGGGAAAGGTGGGCTGCTTGTGGGGTGGCCCAGGCTGCTGGCACTTAGGAGCAAAGCAGGCTGGTGTTAGCAAAGTATCTGCCTTGTTTTGGAAGGCTTTTTAGCCGGAGAGGTGGATGTGGGCTGTGTTGCCTCCATAGGGGAGGATTGCTCCCTTTGCCTTCCACAAGACCTGTGTGCTGAAGGGCTGTGAGCCTGCTGTTTCTGGGGTTTGATGGGTGAGGATGCTCCACTCTTCTGTAGGGTTTATTGAATGTGGCTTGGTGTCCTTGGGGTGGCTTGAAAACACTTCTTCCTGCTCTGTCCCCCTATTAATCTCTCTGCAGAGCATAACCTATTCTTCATCTCCCTGATGGACCTCCTCCATCCATGGCTGAGAGCTGTGAGAAGTCTGAGCCTCTTTTCTCTCTTCCCTCCCTGTCTCCAGCTTTCCTGGGTGAAGCCCTCAGGGAGTGAAACTCACTGAGCTGAAAACTCTATCAGGTCCATCCTCTTCCCCCTGCCCTGGGGCTGAGCGAGGTGCAGGCAGATGCCTGGGGAGAGGGCAGCATTGGGGCAGCAGGGCATGGAGACCCACCAGGGGATGCTGGACCTGCAAGATGGGACATGGCCCTAGCTGACAGTGCCACCCAGCATGGGGCTGTTCCTGGGGGCTCTTTCCAAACTTCCACCCCAGACCCCTTGGGATGTGCAGGATTATCTTCCAGGGATTTTCCCTATGTGCTTTTCAGGTCTGTCTCAATGTCTTGCAGCGGGGAGCGCCACAAACATTGGGGCCAGCTGGGTTGTTCCTCCTCTCCAAAAATCCCTCCCTCTGCAGCGAGGAGCTCTCTCCCACTTGCTGCCAGCCCCCGCAGCACAGCGGGGAGGGGGCTGGAGGGCTGCCCACACCGGCAGCAATGCCTAGGAAAGCTGGGCTCAGCAGGATGGCGGGTGGCCCCGTGACACTGGCCCCGCTCGTGGCAGAGCTGATGGTGGCACTGAAGCTTCTGGAGCTGGCTAGAGCTCCCCTGCCATCCCCCCCTAGGAGGGGGAATAAGCTTTGGGTTTATTCCTGGCTGTCGGGGAGAGGTGGGGGGGACAGGAGGTGGAGCAGGGACTGTGTCTCCCCGTGCAGCCTGCCTTCCCGGAGGGATGTCCAGGAATGGGACAGGGCTGAGTTTGTGCCAAATGGATCAGAGAGGCCGGGTGACTGCTGGGACAGAGGGCTCATCAGGTGGCACCTGCTTGCCCTCATCCCTTTGGGTAAGGAACCAACTCTCATCGGCTGGGGGCTGTGCTGAGATCCCCCAGGGGCACCATGCCATCAGCTGATCGTGCTGTCAGCACAAGGGGTCTCTTTTTGTTCATCCGTGGTCTTTCTCAAGTGGTCATCCTGTGTCCTCATCCTCTCCTTGGGGCGAAGTGGGGTGCAGAGCTGGCAGCTCGGGAAGCTGGGTTCAGCCTCTGGTGGGATGTGCTGACACCAAGACCCTTGTCCTGCTGATGCCAAATGCTGAGCAGATAGAGCAAGGGGCTCCTCTGGCCCAGGGACCAACACCCAGCATCCAGACATAGATCTACAAGAAATAACTCCAGGGACTTCAACGTGTTGGCCAGAAGGAAGCTGCCAGAGGTGGCCTGCAGGAAGAGGGCTGCATGAGAGATGTTTGGAGCCCATGTGCCACCTGGTGTGGCTGGAGGAATGGCTGCACTGTGAGCCCCAGTGTGGACCATGCCAAATCTCCAGCTTTGCAGCCACACCTCTTCTCTGGCACAGCAGATGGGAATGGTCTCCGGTCAGGGAGTGAGGAGCTGGAGATGGTGAGGGGGCGAGGGGATGAGCAGGAAGCAGGCAAGGCTTTCCTTCTGCCTGTTCTTGCTAATGAATTCCAGGAGCTGTGCAGCGGTGCCTGGTGAAAACAGTGTGGCAGAGCTGTCCAGGTGTCCTCCGGGCAGCACAGCCCCTTTGCTGGGATTCCCCAGGAAGGTGGATGATGATGGCAACAGGGGCTGTAAGATGGAGAACAGGGAGCTCTGGCTTTAATGAGGGCCGTGTCTGGCCAATTAGGCAATGCCAAGGTGGGATGCCTTCCCCTCCTGGTGGGAAACGTTAGTTTTGGACTCTGTTCAAAGGGAATGTGTGGTGTGTACTGCAGCACCTCAGACTTCCCACCTCTCTGGCCTGAGTTTTGGGGTTTGTTTTGTTGTTTTCTTTTTTTTGAGGACAGCACAGGGCAGGAGGTCTCCTGCCAACCACATTCTTGTTTGAATGGGCTGTTGACAGCTTGATTGCAAAGTGTGGCTGTGACATAGTATTTGCCCTCCCAAGGGGCAAATGTGGTGGTGCATCCTGATAGCAAAGGTCTCTCTCCTTCAAGCTGGATGCAATAACTACTGCTCTGGCTTCAATCCTGTTTTCTGGTGCTCACAGAGGCCCTGGTTGGTCTCCATCAAGGCCCTTCATGTGTTTGCCTCAGTTTCCCTAGAGGCTGACCTGTCCCCATGATGGGGCTGTGTTTGCAGCTGTGAAATGACTCCTGGAGTAAATTCTCCTAACATTTAACTTCTGGAGTCCCTTTTTCCCCACCTGAGTCTATTCCTGTCTCTCATCTGCAGTCTCAGACAATGAACTACGTGGGGCAGCTGGCTGAGACCGTCTTTGTCACGGTGAAGGAGCTGTACCGGGGTCTGAACCCTGCCACCCTGACAGGCTGCATCGACGTGGTTGTGGTGAGACAGCCCGATAACTCCTTCCAGTGCTCCCCGTTTCACGTGCGCTTTGGGAAGCTGGGGGTGCTGCGCTCCAAGGAGAAGGTGGTAAGTGGTGTCTGCCCTGGTACTAGGCTTCCTCTCTGGTGTCTCCAGACATAGGATCTTCCATAACCCACGAGTTATGGAAGAACTTTGTTTGAAGGGAATGTGAGCTCTGCTGAGAGGGGTGCTTGCCAATTTTTGGAGGGGATGCTCCCAAATGGAACCCATCCTCTTCTGGGGAGGACTGTGCTTCCCAGAAAAAATGGTAGAGGTCCCTTGCCTCAAAGGTTGGGTGGCTGTCAGCCCTGTGAGCAATCCTGACCAGTCCTGTTCCTGGGGAAGTATGTTCATGTATGCAGATGGGTGAGAGGGTTCAGATGGACAGGTTTCTTCTGCCTCTTGCCAGGTTGACATCGAAATCAATGGGGAGCCTGTGGATCTGCACATGAAGCTGGGTGACAATGGAGAGGCCTTCTTTGTCCAGGAGTCAGAAGAAAACGAGGTTGGTGATGAAGAGGTGCTGCTGGTCTGTGTCTTCCTGTCACCATCTGGAAGTGCAGGCTTGAGGTAGAAGGACCAGGTTTGGACTGCTCTTCTTCCTCAGGGTGATTCCATTATCCCCTCTGATGTTTTCTGTGTCTGCAAAGGTTCCTACTTGAAGGATCTTGCAACCAGTGTGGAGGATCCGAGTGTTGGAGCACCCTGAGGGAGCATTAGACCAAATATCTGTATCTCAAACTCTCCTCCATCAATGGGCATGGCTGCTGGCCAGCCAGGCAGATATCTTGGAGCTTAGCTTATTGAGGGATCTTATGACAGGGATGAGAATGAGCCAGATGCTGTGGCAGGCTGCCCGCTCTACTGGGAAGCAGGATGAGACTAGTTGTGGCTTCCAGAAATCTCAGCAGCTCTCTCCCAAGCTGACTTGTGGTTGTTGCTGGATTGGGCTGGGCTTGAGAGCAAGGAGAGGGCTCTGGAGCCAAATCCCATTTGCAGCCTTTGTAATTCTGGTCTCATGGTGCCATCTCCTGCCTGCCTCTCCTTGCCTGCATTGAGGATGTCTTTATCTTGGGGCTGGATAACCCTGGTTTTGTGTTTTGGTTTGGTTTTTTAATTTATTTATTTTTATTTTTACTCAAATGTTGTGTGCACAAAACCATTCCTTTTGGACCTAGCCATTGGGGCTGGATAACCCTGGTTTTGTGTTTTGTTTTGGGTTTTTTTAAATTTTATTTTTACTCAAATGTTGTATGCACAAAACCATTCCTTTTGGACCCAGCCACGAAACCACCCCCAAGCTGAGGGCTTGGTGGTGTAGGTTGCACCAGTGGCATATGTTGCATTGACAAGAGCCGTGAGTTGCCAGGCTGGAAAAGAAGGTGCTGGAGCTGACAGGCTCTTCCATACTTCTTGCAGGGCAGCATTCCCGCCCGCCTCTGCACGTCTCCCATCCCCAGGGAGGAAAGCCTGGAGGATGCCACTCAGCCCTCTCATGGGCAGGAGGCCTCTAGCGCTGAAGCAACCCTGCGCAAGAGGAGGCGACGCAAGAGGAAGCCCAAGCGGAAGGAGGTGTCAGACTCCAAGTTAGAAGGCTGTGAGGAGACCAAAAGCAAGATGTCCATGGAAGAGCCATGCAAGCTGCCAGACCCTGGGTGAATGGCTCGGTCTGGGCAGGATAATCACAGAATGGCAGGGGTTGGAAGGGACCTTTGGAGATCATCTAATCCAACCTTGCTGCCAAAGCAGGTTATCCTAGAGCAGGTTGGACAGGAATGCATCCAGGCAGCTTGCAGTTGGTCAAGCCCGCAGGTTGCGGTGGGTCAAGCCTGTAGGTTCACTTGGTGATGCCCAGCAGTACTGAAACATGGGGATAGTGTTTTGAGTTGGACCCCAGCCTCCTGTGGAGTAGAAAGCCAGTGGAAATGAAGTTGGGTATTGCCAGCTTTCCTGGTGCCTGAGACTGGCATTAACTGACCTCTTTCCTCCTTTGCAGTGATTCTGTGTATTTCTCCTTCACTGATCTCCCTGAAGAAGAAACCAGGTCACTGCAGTCTCCAGAGATGCACCCTTACTCTGATGGGGAGCTGGCCTCCATGGAGAGGTAACGGGGCAGAGCCAAGGTGATCTGCTTGGCTTTGGTGAGAGCAGGGGATGTGCCTTGTGGCCAGGAAGGTGGATAGGAAAAGGGATATGGGGGTGCCAGGAGAGAAGAGCTTTCCTGGCCTGATATGGTGGGCTGGAGGAAAGCTTGGAGCCAACGAGGAACACTTCTGACCGTGGTCACATATGTGAGAAGCCTGTGTGCACTGGGGTCTCCTGCACAACTGGTAGCACAGCTCTTTGCTTCCTTGGGCCTCAGCTACCTATGGGTCTTGCTCATTTGTAAGTTATGGTCTTATTGGGCAGAACTGAGTGTATGGGAAACCAGCCTTCCAGGGTTCTTGGCCCTAAATGTCCTTGCAGTGATAGGAAAGCATGGGGCTGTAGGGTAGGTGAGATGCAACATTCCCTTCTTTTCTTGTAGTCCCACCCTGAGCTATCAGTCTTCTCCCAAAAGTGACTCTGAGCTGGAGATCAGACCGCAGGAGAGTTTTGCTCTAGGGGCTGAATCCCATGTGCAGTGGACCTGGGGAAGGCTCCCTCAGGTGAGTCCCTGCTCCTGTTCTTCTCTAGGAGCTGGTGGGAGGGGAGTTTCTGAAAGGCCTGCACAAAGTGGAGGAGGCTGTGGCCAGGCAGCCTTAGAGGAGTTGTCCTCTTCTGCCTGATGCTTTGGGCAACTTCCCATCCTTAAACCTGTTGTTCTGCTTTCTTTCAGGTGAATAAATCGGAACGAGTTGAACCAGCCAAGTCCACAAAGACCTTTGCTACTGCAGCAACTACTGTCTCTGCGACACCAGTCCTGGTGGATGAAGCAGCCCATTTTCTTGCCACCTCTGAAGGTCTGGGAGGAGGTCCAAGCACAATGGGACACCAGGGTGCACCTTGTTCCTCCACTGTGTCTGTTTCTAAGCTGACACCTGCACCATGGGATGGGAACAGCCTCTCTAAGCTGAAGGACATCCCCAGTGCTGTGGGGACAGAGAGCTTATTGGAAGACACCTCAGCCCCACAAGAGAAACAGGAGGAAAGTGGGAGTGTTGTGCCAGAGGTTCAGCCAGATGTGGACCCCTTTGAGGGAGCTGCTGCTCCCAAGCAGATGGCCTCAGAGGAGCCTGAGCCCCAGCTGGAAAGCCAGAGGAGACAAGGTGAGTAGGTGACTGGTGCTGCTGGAAGTGGTGTTTGAGCCCGGAGATGTATCTGACTTGGTTGTGGGACTGGTTTGCTCATTCAGTGTAACTCCATGACTGCCTTGGCTGGTCAAGCTATGATGTGTTTGCTTTGCCCTCTCTGTGTGTGATCGGCTTCTTTGCTTTGAAGACACATTCCTCAAGTTTCCCCCTTCCAGTGACCATCCAGCTCCTCAGGAAAGCTTTCTTGCCTTAAATTTCCAGAAGTCCATCCTTGGATGTCTCTACTTTTGCATATTTAGGAGACTTCTCGGTGGTGTACACCATACCTAAACTTGAAGTGTCTGGCAGTGCCTGGCCTGACTTGTGTCTTCATCCTGAGCATGCCAAGTCAGGTGGAAAACCACACTGTCAAGATGTGTGTATTTAAGAACTTCTAAGTACACACTTCATTTTGTGTATTTAAAGACTTTTATGTTGTTATCTGTCCTAACCAACCTTACTCTTCCAGCCAGCGTAAATTCAGAACAAAATTGTCTCTCAGAAGAGGTACCTGAGACTCCTCATTGTACAAAGACAGAGGTCACAAAGTGTTATCTTGCATGGTGCTAATGGCACCTGCAGATTGTCTTTGGCCAGTCCTTTGTGTCCACTTGGCAAGTGGTCTCATGCTACTGCAGGTGTCTTGAGGTGCTTCTTTTGCTGTTGATTTAAGGCATCTTTTCAAGTAGGAAAAGAGATGGTGTCTTTATGTGTTATATGAATATCGTAGAGGAAATGCTGTTAGCTGCCTTGATGATGCTGAGATGGTTGGAAAGGTGACTCAGCTAAGCTCTCTCCCTTCTGTCTGTGCTTTGAGGATCCATCAAAAGAAGCCCTCACTTGGGTCCCAGTGATGTTTACCTGGAAGACCTCTCCAACCTGGATGAGAAGCAGCTGGCTCTCTATTTCCCCAGGAGGTACAGGATGCCCCAGCTGGCCAAGCTCACACCTTGTTGAGCAATTCCCTTCCAGCAAAGGGTGGAGATATATCTAGAGCTATTGCCTGATGGTGCCACTGTTTCTTCTCTTGTTGGTAGTGACACAGAGCAGAGCTCAAAGCCTGTGGCAGACCCCAGCAACCCTCTGTGTGTCCAGCTGCCATCTGACCTGCCTGCCGACAGCCCCATGGACTCTGACCCTGATTTGATGCCCTCAATTGCCCTGTCTCTGTGTGGAGGGCTGGGAGGCAGCAGGCAGATCTCCCACGGTAGGTGGGAGGGGAGAGGGAATTTTCTGTTCTGAAAGCCATTATATACTCCAGTGGTATGACACAGCCTCTGTCCCACCAGAGAAGTTCATGGAGCACATGGTGTCCTACCAGCAGTTTGCTGAGAATCCAGGGCTCATCGATGACCCGAACCTGGTGATACTGATCAACAAGAAGTGAGTGGCCTGTTCTTCCTTCTGCTTCATCCCAAGATGAAGTTTGGCCCCTTTGTCCCTACAGAAATGCTCCTGTAGGAGAGTGCCTCCATCTCAGAAAATGATTACACCACAGTAGTTATGGGAGGGGACTTTCTGGCCCTGCTGCAGGATGGTCATCTGGAAACAGACCTCGCTCCAGGACCGATGATGTTCCCATCCCTGTTTCTTCTTCCAGGTATTACAACTGGGCAGTGGCTGCTCCCATGGTCCTGTCCCTTCAAGCTTTCCAGAGGAACATTCCTGAGGTCAGTGGCACAACACGCTTGCTGGCCATGCTTTTCATCAGGCCTTGAAAAGTGTGGGGGGGATACAAGAGGCCAAGCTGCCAATCTGGGGCTTTGCAGGCAGCCTGGGGCAGGGCTGAACATCACTCCAGCTCACAAACCCTGAGGTCTGTCCTTTCCCCTAGAGGTACCTCAGGGTGGCTTCTAGATACCTGGGTACCAGTGATGCCTGGAGAGCAGAGACTTCCTTGTCAAAAATCTCCTATTCTTACAGTCGTGTCTGTGCAAGGTTGGCCAGATCTGGAGGATGTGGAACTGCATGAGCCCACTCCAGGGCTGGGTGGGATCATAAGGAATAAGGCATCTAGTCTTGGGTGGTTTTGGTGGTGGTTCTCCTCATGCAGCTTAAAAAAAAAAAAAGTTATTTTACCCTTCACCCCGAAACCATTTCAGCTCACAGTGTGGCAGGAGTCACACATCTTATCCAGTCAACCATTTTCCGAAGGAAACCCTGCATGGACAAGGTTGTCCTTAGCTTGTTGGCAGCTGAGCCTCCCTGGGATGAGGACTGACTTCATCCCATCTTCTGCCATGTTTACAGAGCACCATCGACCAACTGGTGAAGGAGAAGATGCCCAAGAAAGGCAGCAGGTGGTGGTTCTCCTGGAGGAGGAGAGAATTCCCAGCAGAGGAGGTGTCTGCAGTGGTGGCTGTGACAACAGGGTCCCCAGGGCTCAGGAGTCATTCTGGTTGCTGGCAGGGGTGGGGGTAGGAGAGCAGCAGGATCCTGGGGATGGCTTGGGGCTGAGTATGAGAGTGTCCAGAGGGACCCTGTGGCAAGTTGACTTATGAAGGCTGTTGCTGTCCCCTCGGGTCTGTTAATGCCCAATCACCACTGAGCAACTTTACCAACTAGTAAAGTGGACCTTGTGCTCCTCATGGCACAGTCCAGACACCACATGTGCTTTCTGATCTCCCTGCCCCACCACAGCACCAGGTTGTGGTTCCTCTTCCATGGGGCAGTGTCCTCAGGAAGGCAGGGGGATACACTGCCACCTCTTTTCTGGTATCGCTGCTCCAAATGACAGCAACGTAGAGCAGCCCCAGCTCCTGCCCTTGGCACTGAGGTGCTAATGACACCTCTCTCTGTCTCCAGCAGTGGTCGAGGCCAGGGAAAGCCACCACGGGGATGCTGCAGCGTGACTCTGCTCAGCAGAGGTGAGTGCCTTCCTCCCAGGTAGCTTTTTGGAGTCTATGGGTGCTCTTGACCTCTTCTCCTCCCAAATCACCACTTATTCCCAAGCCCACCTAAAGTATGAGGGCAGAAAGCTCTGGCTCTGACTGATCCCAGTCCAGCCAAGCTCCTCCATGGCTGCTTCCTGGTGGGTGGATTCTTGAGTCCCCTCCAGATGTTGCCTGCTGTTCATGGGGAAAGTCATGGTCTGTAGAGTAAGCCAACGTGCTCTTCCCCTCCTTGTGTAGGGAGGAGGTGGTGTCATCCAGTGATGATGAGCCTGGGCACCACGGGGGAATATTAACTGTGGATGGTCCTGCACAGAAATCTCAGCCAACCTACAAGAAATCTCTGCGACTCTCTTCTGAACAAATTGTATGTACTTCTTCACTGCCTGCTGGGGGGTGGGGGGTGTAAAACAACCCTTAAACAGGGATTTCTCTGCTCCTGACTTCCTGGTTTTTATAGGGCATCCAAGTATTTTGCCCCAGGTGACCACCCTATAGAGGGTTGGGGTCTCTGATCTGGCCAGGTGGCAGTCTGGCCTCTGGCAAGCCTTGGTCTGGTGTGAATTGGTGGTGGTGTACCACTTCTGTTCCTCCTCTGCCACAGGGAAGGCTGAATCTGCAGGATGGTCCCAATGAGGTGGCATTCAGCGTGACAACTCAGTACCAGGGCACATGCCGCTGTGAGGCCACCATCTACCTGTGGAACTGGGATGACAAGGTGGTGATCTCGGACATTGATGGCACCATCACCAAGTAAGGGGACTTTCTCCTAGCCCACATCCCTGCTCCCCCCTCCATTAGGGGAAAGTGTTCTTTCAAGGCTTGTGTAAGCAGCCAGGAGGGACCACAAACCACATCATCTTTTGGATACCCACCAGGTTGGATCACCATAACCTGGTCTCCTTTCCTTCTAGGTCAGATGCTCTTGGGCATATCTTGCCTCATCTGGGAAAAGACTGGACTCATCATGGGATTGCCAAGCTCTTCCACAAAATCCACCTGTAGGTATTGGATCAGCTGAGGCCGAGGGGAGGTGGGAGGGTGGTGGAGGAGAGCCTGAGTAGGGGCTGGACCCGCTCTTTAATCACTGATGATGGCCAAAGTAGCCTAATCTTCTGCCATCAGTGACGGCTGATGTCTGCTGTGTTGTCTAGATGATGTTGTGGGGTGAAAGCTGGACCTCCCCTGGGAGCTGGGAGGAGATGTGTGTGTCGGTGGAAGCTTTGCTGGGAAGATGTAGCTGAGTGCTGAAGGAGATGAGGTCACACCAGACTGCACCCCAGAGACCACAGGCACAGCCAAATGCCTTTGGGTGGCTGTGTAGCGGTGGCATGGGGTGGCCGGTTGCCCCTCTGGGTGCCCTGCTATGGCTCCCTGTACCCTCAGGGGACCCACCCGCCCTGGGGTGCCCTGCTGTCCCCTCACCCGGCGGGGGCTGGCAGTGGGTCCCCGTGGAGCCCAACCTTCAGCTCTGTCCCTGGCACCTGTGGCCACTAAGAGGCACTGTGGGCCCGCAGATGGCTCGTCCCGGCCCCGGGTGGGGTACACAGGGGGCTCCCACTCCCCGGGGGGCTGTGGGGCTGGGCCTGCCCTTGCCAACACTTCAGTTGCCACCTTGGGATCCCCCAAGAGCACCGGGACCCCCCTGGCCGAGCTGCCCACCAGTTCTGCTGGCTGTTCTGCAGGGCCACATGCAGGCTGCAAGGGGGTGACAAAGCATGGGGGGGTCCCATCCAGGTGTGCAGGTACCAGGCAGCAAAGGGTGCTTTGCTGGGATGGGCATGTGGATGATGAGAAGGACCTGGAGGGTGGTACAGGGTCCCCCTCCAGTGCTGGTCCCCAAGCTTCCCAGCAGTGGGGTGGGTGGGTGTTAGCCTGGGTCTTCTCTGGGCAAGTGAGTTGTTGGTTGTGAAGCCACCTTGTTGCTGAAGGGGTGAAGGGGGTTTGGGCTTCAGCCAGGTGTTCAGCCTCATCCTCCCTCTTCCTCCTCGGAGCGGGAGGACACCTTGCCTGGGGCACAGCTCAGAGAGGTTTCCTGTGCTCACTCTAGGAACGGCTACAAGTTCCTCTACTGCTCAGCCAGAGCGATCGGCATGGCCCACATCACCAAGGGCTACCTCAAATGGGTCAATGAGCAGGGCTGTGCCCTCCCCAAGGGCCCCATCCTGCTCGCCCCCAGCAGCCTCTTCTCTGCCTTCCACAGGTACTGTGTCCTCTCCTCCTCCCCATCCCTGCACCCCATGGGGACTGCACCCCTCTTTCCCAGCTTGATGCTGAGGGATCTCACAGCCTTAAACTGGTTCTGGGCTCCTCGGTGCAAGTTGCTTTTCATGGGAGGCAGCAGGGGAACTGCCTGCCTTCCCTGGAGCTTCCTGGTGAAGCTCCCACAATGCACAAAAATCACTTTTGACCTTCAAATTGCATCTGAAGGCTGTCCTGGTTGGCTGATACCACCAACGTCTGCTCTGTGCGTGTGTCTTGTGCTGCAGGGAGGTGATTGAGAAGAAGCCAGAGGCGTTCAAGATCGCCTGCTTGATGGACATCCAAAACCTGTTTGCCACGAAGCTGCCCTTCTATGCAGCTTTTGGGAACAGAGCCAATGTGAGTGGGTCTCCTGGGGAGGAGGGAGGGAGGGAAGCCCCAGGCTGGGGTGGTGGTGCCTTCCTGCAGCTGCTCACACTTTGCTGGCCTTCCTTGGGCAGGATGTCTATGCCTACAAGCAAGTGGGCCTGCCCGAGAGCCGCATATTCACAGTTAACCCCAAGGGAGAGCTGATCCAGGAGCTCACAAAGAACCACAAGTCAACGTAAGTGACCTGCTTGTTCCCCGGCACCAGTTGGGTTAACCTGGCTTTAACCCAGAGAGGAATTTATGGGGTAGAAAAGCAAAGAAATTGCCAATACAACTTCCTCCTTACCCCCATAGGTATGAGCGGCTGGCGGAGCTGGTGGAGCTGATCTTCCCTCCCCTGGGGCAGAGTGGGAGCATCGCTCTGGTGTGTCCAGAGTACAGCCACTTTGCCTACTGGAGACCTCCACTGCCTGCTGTTGACTTGGATGTCTTCTGACCCCGTTACCTCTGGAGACCTGACCTAGGGCTCTCCTGTGCCTCCTCTGCTGGGGTTGGATGCTCCAGGTGCATCTCCTCCTCCCTGTTTGCTGCTCAGGCATTTTGCACTTCTAATACGGGTCACGTTCTGCACCAGAAACACCCCTTCTCAGGGGGCCAAAGGGGAGTAAGAGGGAACTCTGACTACACAAAACCCCCATTTACACTGGAATTCCTGTAAGCTGGGTCTCTTCTTAATGGTCTCGACAGCTTTAAAGCCTGGCTCTCTTTTAAGGTGGTGGTGGGTCACTGTCTTATTTATGGATGAGCCTCTGGCATAGCTATTGCTACCTCCAGTATGACCAGCATTCCCAGCCAGTCCAACTACCCATAGTTTGGTAGCTGGTGGAGTGAAGCTGTCCTGTGGCTTAACAACTTGTTAAGGGGGATGGAAGCTGTTGGGGTTTTGAGTGTTCTTCACAAATAGCAGTAACTAATAAATAGTGCCTTAATCCAAGCTGCCTCACGTCTGCTGTGTGTGGAAGAGGGATCCAGGTTCTGTGTCCTCTCACAAATGTGGTTGGGTTTATCTTGATGGGGTGCCCTGCCAAGGAGGGCTTGGTGGAGATGGGGGCAGGACCTGCAGCTTCCTGGACCTGTGGAGCAGCTGCACTAAAAAAAAATGGACTTCTAAATATATTTGTTTTTCACCTCCTACTTTCAGGTAGTGCTGCAAAACTGACTGGAAGCAAACCCTGGCTTTTTGTGGGAGGGTGAGTCTGTCTTGTGCTAGGATGGGAGCTTATTCTTGTGCCCTGTACTGGAGCATCCAAGGAAAACTGCTGCCCCTGCCCTGGGAGCTCTTAGCTGTAATTACACCAAATAAGATGGGTAGGAGCACTGCTGGGCTCCTTCCTCCAGTCTGGCATCCAGCTTCTCCTTCCCTGACCACTGTGTTCAAGTGTAAATCATCTCCTGCTCATCTGCCTGCCCCCTCTCCTCCTCTAAATAGCCTCCATGCTCTAACTCAAACCCAATCCTGGGCTTATGCTGCGTTTCTTAAAGCCATACAAGTCACTTTGATTCTGGAAACCTCAGCAAGAAATACTTTATTATTATTTTATTTCTCCTTTCCAGTACAAACAGTCTTTCAGCTTTTAAAATCTGAACAAATGTACAAGGTTTTAAAAACAATAAAACAACAGCCTCAATACAGGATCAGTTGTCAACGGCCTTGGAAAGCTGCCTGTGCAAGGACAACCGTGTGAGCACCATCTCCTTCCCTCGCTGCAAGCAAAAAAAACCAACCAACCAAACAAAAAAACCCCAAAAAACCTTTTATACAAAGTTCCTTTCACTCTTTAAACATGAATAGCTGAGAACTGAAATACAAACTGCCTGAAGTTTCAAGTGACTGGTCAGGAATAGTCCAAACGTAGCACCATTTTCCGGAAGGTCAGACTTCTTCCTTGTCCCAGTTTCGTTATGGTCAGTCCCAGCTTCCTCTGTGCTGGAGGAAGCTCTTGCTGTTCTGTTCAGCTCCTCCTGAACCCAGCCCTGGTCTGGGAAGGGGTGAGCCTGGCCCTTGCCTTAATTTTCTCTTTGGTTGCTTCAGCCCTTTTTCTCCCTGTTGTGAGAGGATGGGGAGGGGACGTGGGCAGGATGCTCCTGTGAGGTGAGGGCCCCCTGACCCATCTCAAAGCACCAAGGGCTGGCTGGAGAATCCTTCTGTGGGCTGGGGGGGGAAATAGGTTTTATTGTCTAAGAGCAGGTTTTGCAGGATGCCCAAAGGCAGCTGGAGGTTGTTCCTCAGCTGGAAAAGTGTCTCAGGAGCTGCAGATCTGTGAGCCTGGAGCAGCGAGTGGCTTCTGGTGTTGTGAGCATCCAGCAGCCTGTGAGCTGGCGGGGGCAAGAGAGCAGTGGGAATCCTGGTCCCCTCTCCCTGCTCGTACAGCTGGTGGCCCACGCTCCTCTGGCAGGGGAAAGAGCTTTCATTGCATCAGGGTAACGTGATGCAGCCAACTGGACTCTGTGATCCCTGTGGTCCTCTCCAGTCTGGAAGCATCTGTTTGAGGGAGCTCATCCAGCTTTTGTGGAGGAGAAAAGGCTCCCAGAGGCATCTCTGCTGGGAGTTGCTGCTGCTTTGTGCTGGTCGGAGCACAGAGCTGCTCCTTTGCAGACAGGGGGGGCCAGGGGGGGATTGTGGTGGAGAAAAGCAGGGATGACCTGGTGAAGGCGATGGGTGTAGGGTGGATGGGTCCATGACCTACAACACTGAGCTGATAGAAAAATATGTTCCTCTGTTATAAAGTGCCAGAGCTGGTCAGATGGAGGCTCTTTAATCTCCTCTTCATCCCTTTTGGTAACGAAGCCCCTGTTGGTTGAGCAGTGGAGGCCGCTTGTGATGGCATCCCCAGGAGAGGTGGGTACAACTATCCCATGGTCCCAGCATCTGCTCCATGGGGCAAGGCTGGAGTTGCTCAGGAACATGTACAACCTTTTCCAGCCCATGTTTTCATGGGAAACCAAAGTCACCTTGGGTAAATCACTTCAGTTTTTTATTCTCAAGGTCTTCTCAGAGGTGCCCTGCCTTCCTCCTCCCCAGTGACCCATGTTGGTGTGGGTCCCTGGGGCTGTTGGCATCCCAGCAGGCTCAGAGGAATCCCAGGAGGATGCAGGCTCCCGCTGTCGTGCTGCCAGATGGGGAAAGACATCACAGAGAGGGTGAATCCTCATGCTCGTGCCCTGGAGCGGCTGCAGCTCTCCTGCCCCAGGATGAGATGAGAGAAACCATGTTCACAGTTTAAGCAAAAAACCAGGAGAACCAGGCTTGGAGGACAGCAGAGAGCTATGGACACACATCTCTTTGGGGAAGACACATGTCTTCCATAACCCTTTGTGTCCATTCCAGGTGTAACCAGAGCACAGCAAAGCAGGGTTGCAAAGCAGGGCAGCCCCGAGGGACCGCGGGGACCTCCCCGAGATGCTGCTGTGGCAGGGTTTGGCTGCTCAGTGTGGTTCTCCAAAATACAGCAAGGACACGAGGGCAGCGAGAGGAAACTTGGCCATCAGATGAGCACCATAACAGTGGATTGTTCAAAAATATACATACACATACCATATATATATATATATGCATGTGTGTTTTCCTAATACATATCCTCATATGCTCCGTAAGGCATGTGCATTTGCGTGGAGGAGTGAGCAGAATAAATGGATTTACCAGACACGAGGAGGGCTGCCGTCTTGGAGAGGGGAAGGCAGGTCCCGGGGGGATGTGTGAATACGTGTGTTCTTTGAAATCTGCAATTCCTGTGGTGAGTTTTGTTCCCTGTAAGGAGCCCTGGCTCAGCTCAGTCCCTGGATTAAGACGCAGGTGGTCTTTAGGTCAGAGAAACTCTGCTCCTCGACTGACAACTACAGGGTTTTATTCTTCAAGAAGTGATAAATCCACAAAAATCAAATAAAATAAAAATAAAAAACCATTCCCGCCTCCAGCTTCCTCCTGAATTGTCCTTCTGGGGTCATCGGCCCAGGAGCCAAAGCAACGCCCCCGGTCAGGAGGCAGTGACGCTGCTGTACCGGGGTCAGGACAGCTGCTGAGCATCAGGAGGCGAGTACCATAACGGCAGAGTTACGGAAAAGTGGGGCCAACGAGGTTTAAAAAAAAAAAAAAAAAGAGGGTTTGTAGCATCTTTTAATTTATGTTTTCATTAAAAAAATTATCCCAAGAACTGTTGTCACATTGGAGTGAGTCTGTGTGATATAAGTTAATCCTGTCCTTCACGGGGAGGAGAAGGAAGAAGCACGTGGGCGAGTACCATAACGGGAGAGTTACGAAAAAGGGGGGCCAAAAAGGTTAAAAAAAAAAAAAAAAAAGAGGGTTTGTAGCAGCTTTTAATTTATCTTTTCATTAAAAAAATTATCCCAAGAACTGTTGTCACATTGGAGTGAGTCTGTGTGATATAAGTTAATCCTGTCCTTCACGGGGAGGAGAAGGAAGAAGCACGTGGTGGTATGGCTAATGCTGCTTCCCCTCCGCCTGCTCTTCCAAGTGGCCGACCTGCTCTGCCAGCTCGGAGACCTTGGCTTGGCAGTCAAGCAGGTTGTCCTTCAGTCCCGTTATTTCCTGAGAGTGGGCAGCCAGGGTCCCGTTCATGTGGTCCATGTAGTCCCACAGGCTGCCCGTGTGTTTCTCCAGTTCGTCCCTGATGCCGTCCAGGCTCCCCGTCACGGCACCCAGCCTCCCACAGACGCTCTCCACCCGAGCCACCCGGTCATCAAAATGAGCGATCTCCCGCTGCAGGTCGTGGGCCACGCTCTTACAGGAGCTCAGGTCACTGACGATCCTGGCTTTGAGTCGCTCCAAGTCTCCCTTGAGGTTCAGGACACGCCGGTTGCTGAAGAAGAGCTGGGAGCCTTGGTCGTTGACTTTCTCTTGGATGGAGTGGACCTCATCCTCAATCTTCCGCTCGTGCTCATCCAGCGAGGAGTTGACGTGTGACACGGTGTCCGAGTACTGGGAGACGGAGTCCTTGAGCCCAGTCAGAGATTTGCTCACGGTGTTGAGGTTGATCTTTAGCAAGGTGATCTCCCCTTGCAAAGCCCCCGACGCTTCCTCCTCAATTCGCCGCTGGATCTCCAGGATGGTGGCATTCAGCTTGCGCAGGAGGTCATAGTTGCTGTCCATCCGGAGGAGCAGGTCCTGGTTCTTGTTCTGGCAATCTTCAATCTCTGTTCGGAAGGTCTCCACGTCTTTGGAGGCGGAGGTGCAGCCCAGGGAACAAGTGCTCTCCAGCGTGATGAGGCGATTCTGCAGCACCTCCAGTGTCTCATCTGTGCGTTTCTTCATGCTGGCGAGTTCCCCCTCCAGCACAGGCACCACCGCTCCGTCCATGCCCACAGGAGAGGTGACATTGTTCAGCTCCCCCACGATGGTCATGAACCTGTCCTCCAGAGTCTGCATTTTGTCATCAAAGGCAGTCCTCATGCCATCCACCTCTGCCACCACCATGCCTCTCATGCTGTCCTCTATACCGGTGCAGCAGCTCCCCGTTTCTCTCTCTGTAGCATTGAGTCTGGCTTCTAGGTCCTCAAAGCGCCCTTCAAAAAGGTTCCCTAGGGTGACAGTGGAGATTTCTCCATCCAGCCGTGAGTGCAAGTTCTTCTGGGACTCAGAGATGCTGTGAAGGCCTTTCTCAAGGATGTTCATGCGATCAGTGAGGTAGTCCAGGTTGCTGCAGCAGCTTTCCACCACCGTCAGCCCTTGGATCTGGGTCTCCAGCTGGGAGATCTCTTTCTTGATCTCCAGCTCCTTCCCATCCAGCGTCTGCTGCAGCCTCAGGTTGGCAGCTTTCTCCTCCTCACACTGCTGCCGCACCTCTTGGATCCGGAAATCACACGTGGTCTGGATCTTCCCCAGCTTCTTCTCGAAGCCATCGAGCAGCTCTCCACGCAGGTTGCTCAGCCGTGTGTCCACATACTCCTCCAGCAGGTCGATGGAGGTGAGGGGCGAGGGCCGGGCTGACTCCAGGAGATGCTTGATCTGCCCGTCGTGGTCCAGGACCATGCCACGAACCTCATGCAGCAAATCTGCCTTGGTTTTCAGCACGTCGCTCACCTCTGTCACTTTGGTCAGGATCTCCCCCACGGGAGGGTACGTGGTGATGTCAGCTTTGTCCGCCACATCCACCAGGCCATCAGGAATGATGCCGAAGCCCACCATGGAGTCAGGCGTGCCGGGGCTGTTCATCAGGGAGCCGATCATCTTGGTGGTGTCCTCCTGGATGGCCAGCCGCAGGCGGTCCCCCAGGCCGCTCACCATGGTGTGCAGGCTGTCGTAGGACTGGGAAAGGCGCCTCACCTCCTCCTCCAGCCTATCCAGGCGGTCCCCAAAGAGGCCGGGCAGCTTCCTGCCTGCACAGGAGAAGAAATAGAGAGGGCACATTTAGGGCTGGTGCTCCTTTAACTTCCCTCCTTGGCTATCTTCTAGATTTGAGTTCTTTCCCATGCTAACTAACATCAGCTCCCTCTTACTGTCATTTCAGTGAAATATCAGCCCACCCATCCTTCTTTCCTCTCCATCTCTTCTTAAGCTGATCAGGAAACCCTCTTTCTTCTTGGGATCAAGCCCTCCAGGTTCAACAGCAGGTAATGAGAACAGCCCAGGGGAGCTTTGTCATAAGACACTTTCTATCGACCCCAAAATTAATGGAAAAATGCTTTAAAGCAATGAGGGAAGGCAATTTTGAAGCAGCACATTTTGAAAGAAACTAGATTTAAAAAGCAAGTGACCCTCAAAACAGGTCTCTGATCAGAAAGCAGGTCACACACTGAAGGTTTCCCAAATTCAAGCTCTGTGCTGGAACAGAAAGAACTGGGAGGTTTGAGAGCATAGTGGTGGTGTGGCAACCCAGGGATGTGAAACAGGAGCGAGGTCTCACCATACTGATTCTTCTTTGGTCCTGGAAACAGGTCAGGGTGGCTTTTTGGATGGGGAGGAAGTCTGGGCATTGGAAACATCTTTTGCCCAGGAGGCATTTTGGGGCTGGGATGTTGGGGCAGGAGGCCGGGTTGGTCGGTCGG
This sequence comes from Calidris pugnax, assembly GCF_001431845.1. Lineage (NCBI taxonomy): Eukaryota > Metazoa > Chordata > Aves > Charadriiformes > Scolopacidae > Calidris > Calidris pugnax. The sequence goes on along the minus strand of NW_015090832.1, from coordinate 512,928 downwards.
GCTGTCATGACACCCTTCTCCCATGAAGCCCGGGCAGCACCTCCAGGCCAGCTCCGTCACAGTCTTGTAGCCAATCTTGTATTTGGGTCTGAAGAAGGTGCGGTACCTTTCCAGGAGAGGAAGAGAGAAGACAGTTTAGAGAAGCAACCTCAATGTCAAGCAATAAAGAAGAGCTGGGCCGGGTCCTGTCAGGTGTGGGACAGCTGGGCACATGGCAAAGCCTGGATGAGACCCATGTGCTGCACCTGAAGACCACGACCCCCCTTCTCCAAGAGCTCTTGCTGCACCACAGCTCAGTGTGGCATTAGAGTGTCCATCCAGGGACACAAGCACTCCAAAAACCTTTGCCCACCCTTTCCAGGACTGGCCCACGAGATGTAGGTGTGATAGCACATGATGAGACTAGAGTTCTCCTCAGAAAGTTGGTAACACAACTCAACAAGCCTGAGAAACAGCCTCGGGGTGAGCAGAGCCGTTATTTATGTTTCTGTGGTTTCTGGAGAGCTTTTTTTGTTGGTTGATTATTTTTATTTTTTTTGACTTGGGACTCCCATTGTTAGTTTAGAAAAGCAGCCCTAAGTGTATTGCTCTGGTCTCTGGCTCAAGAGATGACCACACAGTTTGGCAACTTCTGGCCCAGGAGAGCACGAGATTAAATGATGAAAGTGATTCCAAAACCGCTGCAAGCCCAGATCACTTCCAGGTTTGGGCTCCTCGTGGGTGTGTTTTGAACTTTGAATTGACCTAGAGAATTTCCTAGTGGGGTAAAAAAATCCTCTTCTCAATTCTAGTCCTGTTCTGAAGCCTCCAGGAGGTTTGAAATGCCTTTGGAAAGGTATTTTCTCTAGGTATGGAGAGCATCAGTTTGATGGTAAGTGTGAGTGGCTTGGGCTGGCCTTGCAAACGAGAGCTTTGGCAGTGAGGCAGCAGAGCCCCGGTGGGGTTTATCGGGGCGATGCCATGGGGTCTGCACAGAGGGGTGGCTCCTTACACCTCCTCCTGCCCCCAAGCAGGGATGCCCTGGGAGGTTTCTCCATCACCAACTTGGGTCACCCCATACACAACAAACAAGGGTGTGAGCCCACCTCCTTGCCTGGTGGGACACTAACACCCTCCCTCTCTTCTCTTGCTCTACGTGGGGTCCCCACCAGCCCAGGGGGTAGGACTCAGCTGCTCTCAGCTCTTCCGTGGCACCTTCCCGTGAGGTGGCAGGGATGGGACAGGTCCCTGCCAGCACCCGTGCTCCCCTGACCAGCCGAGCCAAGCCGCACAGGGCTGGAGACAGCGTGTTTCTCACCACCTCTGAAACGCCAATGCTTTGAACCTGCCTTTTGGAAATTTCCAATCTGAATTTAGCTGGGCCTGAAAAGCCCTGAAGTTTGCTGTTTTGCAACAACACGTACAATCAGGCCCTTGTTCTTCTCCACCACGTTCAGCAGAAAGTCTCGGAGGAGGCGGCACAACCACCGGTCGCCGCGCAGAGGGGCTGCGTAAGGCACTGGCACGTACCCAGTTGCTCGGGGCAGCACATGGGACCAAACCCCGTGTCCTCCCTGTCCCTGCCCGGTCCTCAGTGCCCCTGGACTGGGCTGTTGTCCCCTGGAAACGCCACTTCCACACAACTCCCAGTGCGATACAGCCACCTCCGCACGTACTGCAGGGTGGGAGGAGAAAGCAAACCCAAATCCTCTGTTCTTTGAATCACTTCAAAATTTCTCAACATCAACAATTTCCCAAAGGCGCAGGACAGTTTCAAAACAAGCTCTTCTTTTTCTTTGTCCTCTTCACAGATGCTGCTGAGCTTCTGTGGCCTCTTCTTCCATCTTCACGTGTAGAAGCGTGCCTGGAAGCACCATGGCAGAATGCTGCTGTGCCCAGCCACTGTCAGGGGCGTGAAGTGAGGATGAGGATGGACTCCAGAAGGCAAGGCACCTTCTCTGGGTCATGCCGGCCTCTGCAGAGGAACCTGGAGCCCTTCAGCACCTTCGAACCCTTCTCCCCCTGCTCCAAACCGTGACAAGAAGTATTTATTGCAGTTGCACAAACATTAGCTGATGGCCCCAGCGTGTGGAGAAAGCGTATCTCCATCTCATGCAAGGATGCAACATTTGAGGTTGTGCAGAAAGTCCAGCTGTGGGTCCAGCTGCTTTTAAAAAACACCCTGGTCCCCCCTGGTTTTGTCTGAAGGGCTGAAGAGGCCGAGACACTGCGGAGATGGGAGAGGCTTTGGGGGTCTCCTCCACGGGTACCAGTGGCTGCAGGATGTCCTGAAGTCCTCACAAGCTGCTAAAGTGCTTGCAATGGGACCAAGGAAGGAGTAAGTCAGCGAGTGGGTCTGGTGGCCTGTCTCTGCCCGGAGAGGCTGTGAGCTGAGCCCACCCCACCGCTGGCACTTGGCAAACCCCAACCATGGGCTGGTGCCACAGGAGGGATATCAGGCTCCGACAAAAGCCCCTCTCAGCCCATTTGTCCTCGGTGCTGGGCTGTGCTGCTCCAGCGTGCCCGGGGAGGATGCGGGAGGGCAGCATTTCTGCAGGGAGCAGCATCCCCGGCCAGGGGCTGAGGAGCACAAAGCCCCAGTGTCCGTCCTGCCCTGGCTCCGGCTGCGGCTCCGGCACGGCGGGGTGTTTCCCTCCGGCGCTGACGAGGTGGCAGAGAGTTTTGCAAATATTTTCCTGGGGCAGGAAGCCCTCAGCCACCCCCAGCCACCGGCTCCGCTTCCTCTTCCTCTCAGCCAAGCCCTCGCCTAGCTGGCATCTTTCTGCCAAATCGCAGACCTTTAACAAAATCCTTCCTTGCACACACATGCACATGCAACCCCTTGGCTTCCCACAAATTCCTGACGAGGGATAGAGCTCCCTCTCCCTCCTGAAAGATCCCATCTTGCCTCCTCCCAGCAGGGCTGCCTTGCCACTGATGGGGTGGTTTGGGGGCTTGGCAGCCTGAGAAGAGCTGCGACCCGAAGCTGGGAGGGGAAGGGAGCCGTGCCCTGGTGTCCCCTGTACTCACAGCACTTTTCCCGGGCACTTGGGTCCCCAGCTGCACTTGTGGTACTCGGCCTTGACGTAGCTCTCGGCCCCATCCTGCAGTGTGCACGTCACGTTGCGCTGCACCACGTAGGCACAGTAGCTCCTAGGGGGAAGGAAGCACAGCGAGACACCGTCACCCCCCATCCCAGCAGGGCCAGCAGTACCCCAGCTATCCAACCAGTCCCCCCCAGGTCTGCCTGCCCTGCCTAATGCTGCCAGAGAGGTCCTGGGGGGGCCAGCAGTTGGAGGGACCACCCCAGGTATCACCCATCCCACACACTGGGGACAGGGACAGCAATGGAGCCTGGGGGAGTGGGGACAGAGCAAAGTCCCCCAGTGCCCAGCCTGGTTGCTGGGTGCACAGCCTCTTCCTTGCTCCGAGTGGGTCCAGGCATCTCTCCTCTGGGTTAAAGGGGTGCAGTTAAACCCCCCCCACCCTCAACATAGCTGGCCCCTCTGCAGGGCTGCAGCATCACAGCTCCCTCCACCATGGAGGCAGGGACAGGAGACAGGTCCCAAGCTGGACAGGGGCTGGAAACCTCTTCAGATGCTTTGGGTGGGTGGTGCAAGGAATGGAGCATCTTCCCTCCTGCCATCACACCTGCAGCTGGGTGTCACAGGGTACCAGCCAGCTCCGGGAACAGACCCTCTCCCAAGCCGAGCAGCAAAACCAGGTGCTGAGGATGAGGTGGCTGGGAGGAAGGCTGCGTGGGAAGGTTGTGGGACCACTGGTGGGACAGATGGAGGCCAAGGCTGTTCCAGCTGAAGGCAGGGCTTGCCGGCAGGAGCAGATGGACTTGGTTTCACAGGGGCAGAGACAGCAGGGATGTGCGGTGAGGCAGGGATTAAGGGCACAGGGAGGTGGCAGATGGCAGAGCGAGAGGAGAGGAGGGCACAGGCACACGGTGCAGAGCCGAGGCAGAGATGGAGGGTCAGCAGGACCGAGCAGATGGGCCGGCGCGGGCTGCAGGTGCGGGGAGGTGTTCAGTGAGGCAGGAGGACACAGCTCTCCCCATGTGAGCTGGGGTCGCCGTGTCTCGGCTGCAAACGGGGTCCCCTGGCATCGCTGTCACACAGCCTGTGGAGAGTGGCCTCGGGGCTGACCAGGGGGATGAGCTGCAGGGCCTCAGCCCAGATCTCAGGGGCTTGGCACCATGATGGTCTGGGTGGCATTGAGACAGCTCTGGCAGGTGGAAGCGAGGGAAGGGACTGGGACAGTCACGATGGAGCAGAAGGGCTTGGGGACAAGGACTGGGGTGTCTTCTGTTTGGGGAAGTGAGCGTGTGTAAGTGTGTGTGCATGAGTGTGTGTGTGTGCACACAGCCCCCCTGCTGTCACCCTGTGGGGACAGAGCAGTGGGGCTCTGGCTCACCCCGAGTGCTGAAAGATGGGTGAAGGAGGGGGAAGCACATGAAGACAAAGTACATCCCCCCACCCGTGCCAAGACCCACCATAAGCCCCCCCAGTGTCCCCCTTCAGAGGCCCTGAGCGGGGTCCTCCTCCTCCTCCGTGTGGGGCAGGAGCTCTGTGGGTGAAGCAACAAGGTGTGAGCAGGCTCACACATCCCAGCCCCCCTGACCCCCACACGGCCAGCACATCCCCCTTGCTGCCCCCAGGAGCAGCACCTCCACCCCATCCCCTCGCCCGGGGGTCTCTTTGCTCCCCTGGGACGGGCACCGCAACTCCTGGCAGCGACAGGGATTTCCAGCCTTCCCAGTGCCTCTGCCCTGGGGAGAGGCTGCCGGGCTCCGAGCGTGTGCCGGGATCCCCGCGGCTCCCCCCTCCTCCAAAAGTGAGTCCTTTATCCACACACAGGGCCACGGGAAAGCGAGGACCCACCACTTCTCTTACCCGGAGGGAAGGGAGACGATGTGTGCGTGTGGAAATTTAGAATCACCGTCTCTCCATAAATCGCTTACAAACACACTGCAAACCCCTCTTGCAAGCAAGCTAGTAGCCAACACAGGCAGATCTACTAGCCACTACTAATACACCCTGCCTGCTTGTGACTCCTCGGGTTAGGGTGGTTCTGGCTGGCTCCTTCTCAGAACCCCCCCTTCCTTCTCTCCCACCTGTGGCGAGCAGTTTCATAGCTCCAGCCTGATGTTTTAAGAGTGAGCAGCTGGAAAATGTTACGGGTTTTGGAAAGCTCTCACTGGCACTGCCAGTGTTGTTCGTCTCGAATGTTACTTTATTCATTTCAGCCTGTTCATAAATAACACCACGTTCTCCCCTTTTCACAGTTTGACAGAAACGGTTCTAGCAAACAAGGGGAGAGGGAAGCGAGCCCCCCCCCCCCGCAACTTAACAGCCTTTCTGCAATTGAATGGAAAAAGTCTATAGTATGTGTAGAGCCCCACATTCCTCATCCACTTGAGCTTTCCAGGTTACTTGAAAACATATTTAAAGTCTAGTAAGTCTGTGCTTTACAAGCGAATGGGCAAATTCCCTCCAAACCAACCTGTGTTTCCACGCCCGGGTCTGTGTGCTGCCATCCATCCTCACTTCACACCCCCCCACCCGTGTCATGCAGAACAGGTTAGATGCCCCCACCCCAGACAGACACACTGGCATCCCCGTGTCCCCCCCGCCAGCCCTG
>NW_015090832.1:506673-507290 GCF_001431845.1 Calidris pugnax | reverse complement strand
ACAACCCCCTCATCCTCCTGCCCTGAGCAGCTCCAACCTTGCTCTACACGGAGGGGGTGCACCGGGACACACGGACACCTCCACCCTTCCCACCAGCCCCTGGCCAGTACCCTGGCAGTGGTTACCCAGGGACCCCAACCCAGCACGGGATGCAGGGCCGAGCCCCGGGAGATGGTACCCCTGATCCGTACCGGGGGTGGGTACCCACCAAGGGGTCCCCGCGGCAGCCCATCCCCCGGGGATGCTGCCCGCCGAGCCCAGACGTGTGACCGGTACCCGCCGTCCGTGCCCGGTAGGGGATGCCCGACGGGAGGCGGTACCCGAAAAGCCCCGCCGGAGCGCCGTCGTCCCCCCCGTCCATCCCCCCCTTTCCTTCCATCCATCATCACCCAGAGAACTTAGCACCGGGGGTTGGAGGGAAGGAAAAGAGGGGAGAGGCACCGTTTTGGAGCTGGCATCAATGTAGAGGCTGTCCCGGCCGCCGTAGGGCAGGGGGGCGGCGGGGGGGTAGAAGGCACCCTTGGCGTCGGCGAGGACCAGCAGCGTCCCTAGGATGAGGCAGGCGAGGAGAGCTCCGCGGCGGCGCAACATCCGCGCCCGCCGCATCGTCCCGGTCC
>NW_015090832.1:427496-506211 GCF_001431845.1 Calidris pugnax | reverse complement strand
GTTTGGAGCTGGCACCACCCCCCCCCCCCCAAGTAGGTTTGGGTTCCAGGCTCCGGGAAGAGAGTGGGAATCTCATGCCTTTCCCTGCAGACCCACGGGTTTCCTACAGCCAAAGTGTGTGTCCTTCCTGGGTGGTTTGGGAAAGCAGGTTTGGGTCTCCTACCTTTGGGTCTCCTACCTTCGGGTCTCCTACCTTTGGGTCTCCTACCTCTGGGTGTCCTACCTCCTTCCTGGGTGGTTTGGGAAAGCAGGTTTGGGTCTCCTACCTTTGGGTCTCCTACTTTCGGGTGTCCTACCTCTGCGTCTCCTACCTCCTTCCTGGGTGGTTTGGGAAAGCAGGTTTGGGTCTCCTACTTTTGGGTCTCCTACCTTTGGGTCTCCTACCTTCAGGTCTCCTACCTTCGGGTCTCCTACCCCTCCTGAACATCCCTGCTATCCTGCACTCCGATGTCCCCAAACCGCAGGTGACCCACAGCAGTGGGCGCTGAGCATCCCACCCCACCCTGAGAACACCTCCCAGGTACCACACCATTAACCACAGTGGTGTTAAAACCCTTGGTGTGAGCTACAGGGATCACTGGGCCATGGGGAAAGTCACTCCCCTCCTACCCAGGGGACTGGACAATTTGGGAAGGGGGTAACATCCCTGGTGCTCCCCAGTGGAGATCAGCTTGCAGCCCTGCAGAGGTGGCACCATGCCAGGGAGCAGGAGATTTTTGTCATATAGGCAGAGCCTGGGCTGAGCACCCCGCTGTACCTGGGACACACGGCACAGGAGAGTTTCAGGAGGACGGGGCTGGTCATTTTTCAGTGGTGCCCAGTGACAGGACAAGAGGAAATGGGCACAAACTTGAGTAGAAGAAATTCCACCTAAACGTGAGGAGGAACTTCATTACTGTGAGAGTGGTAGAGCACTGGAGCAAGCTCCCCAGAGAGGTGGTGGAGTCTCCTTCTTTGGAGACATTCAAAACCCACCTGGACAAGATCCTGTACAACCTGCTCTGGGTGGACCTGCTTTGGTAGGGGTTGGACTAGATGATCTCCAGAGGTCCCTTCCAACCCCATATGATTCTATGATTCTATGCCACTTGCACCCTTGGGTGTGCCACCAAGACCATACCAGGGGTTTGATGGGGCTTGTGTCTCAGCTGGCAGAGGCCAGCCCCAGGCAGGGAAGCACCACGGCGAGGCGTGCAACGCTTCTCCAAAAACTCTTGGAGGAAAACAAGAAGTGGCTGAGAAAGGGTGGCTGGGTGGAATCCCACATGCAGGAGTGAAACCTGCTGCTGGGGGAAGGAGGCATCAAGGCTTGGGCTGACACTGAGACACAGAGATGATAAGATATCGAGACAAACGGCCTTTTTTCAGTTAAAAGGAGCCTTTTGGCTCGGTCTGAGGTGAATACGGAAACATTAGGAGGAGAAGAAAAATCCATAGGAGAGCCGTACTGGGGGAGGCAGGCTGGAAAGACCAGGCGGAAACCCAAGAGGAGGAAGTCTGTGTAATGAACCAGGGCATCCTCTCAAGCGGCTGCCTCCTCTCAGCGCAAGCTGCTGCGGGGTGTTGCTTGTCACGCTGCACCCCCCGAGGTGGCTGCTCTGGGGGTTTTTACAGGGTATATTTGGCAGCACATGAAGCACTTCTCGTCCAGCTGGTGCACCAAATTGTTCCACTCCGCCGGGATGCTGCAGGAGGGATGGTCTACGAGCCACTCTCTAAAAACAAACAAAAGTCGGCCGAGGCTGCGTGGTTTCGCGCCGGACGCCGAAGTCGAGAACTAACCTTGTGCAGAGCCTTAATTTTTTTTTTTTCCCCTACGCTCAGGGAGTATGAGCCAGTTTTAATAACAGTGTGCTGCACGTGTGTGTCTGAGGCCTCAGGAAAAAAACATCTGGTGTTCCACGATTTCAGAAAAAGCCCTCGGTCCTGGCCCTCAGGCCTGTGTGGTGATCAGTGGGCACAGCAGGGCAGAGTTAAGAGTGCTTGTTCCTTCTCACTCGTCTGGCTGGAAGGGATAGAGCCATTACACGTGTGTGTAAGGGTCTGCCTGCCCGTCCCTGCCACCCAACCCCACTTTTGAAGCTCTGGGTCACTTTCTGCCAGATTTCATAGCGAGGCAGCATCCTCAGAGAGACTGAATTCCATGTTGTTGTTCTATTGTCTACTAGCTTTATGAAAAAAACGCATCTGGGTAGACAAAAGAGCGCCAAACTTGGGTCCCCACCGAGGCAATGGATTCATCATCAACTCTATTATAAGACATCAAAGAATCCACACAGGACAGAGCCGTTCTGAGTGCCCCAAACCATGGGAAAAACTCTCATGTGCCTTATTAGCCGTGAGCTAATCCAACCATGAGACACAGAGCGGCAGGAAACTGGGATTCTTTAAGTTGTGCTTCTCAGGGAGCAGCTCGGGTTTGACTCTTTGATGCTCAGCCATTGCCGCTGCTGGTCCCCACCACACCACGAGCTCTGCCCAGGCACAGGAGGGTGCCCGTGTGGGGCCTGGCACAGCAGAAGAAATAGGAGACTCCATCCTACCAGGACATCCTCCTGCCATTGGCATGTCCCAGCGGTTAACAGAGAAGATGCCAAGCCCCATCTCCCAGAGCTGTGAAGCACATGCTGAGCACCGAGCTCTTGAGCAGAATGGAAGATCTTTGCCACCCTGAACTGCTGCTGAAAGGCTCTGCAGACCTGCTCACTGGTAACTTTGGGTGTGGGAGCACCAGCCCATGGTGCTTCCCAGAGGAAACCTCTGTTTTCCCTCCTGGCCTTGGCTGGAGAGTGAATGGGATCAGATCAGAGCTGCTGCTGATCAAACCTGGATACTGGGCAAACCTGAGACCCTACCAAGGGACAGGTACAGGGGTGCCTGACCTGGGAGGCTGTGTCCATCAGTGTGAGTACCTCCTGCAACAGCTCGGCATGTGACTAGAGAGATTGTTTCTCCACCTGGACTTCCAGGAGTTAATTATTTCAGTTACCCCTCCCATCCATGCATAGCCATGCTCCAAGCCAGCCCAGCAATGAACAGGTAGAAGTTCTTCCCTACTAAGGATCCAGCAGAGATTTGGCCAAAAAACCAGGGACATCGTGCAGGACCCAGGAGGGACCCAGAAACAGGAACTTGGCTGGAGGAGATGACAGTAGGAGCAGAGGTATTAAGGGCAGCTCTTCCCCTGCTCCATCTCCTGGGGAGGGCTGGGCGAACCAACCTACGGCTAATTTCACGAGTGGATGACACCAAACAGTGACCTGTTCTGCTTCACATGCTTTTTAATTAACACCTGCATGGCCTCATCAGCTGAATAATTACTTCCCTTCATGGGTCAACAAGCCAGCAGCCTCTGACCTCCCCTTCCCACCTGGGTATGATGCTTGGTGCCTGCACGGGGCGCAGCGGGTGTGCGCTCTTGCACCACCAAACCCTCCTGTGGGCCAGCACAGGAATAGGAAAAGTGAGAGGACAGTCCAGGAGCTCTTCAACTCTGCTTGCTCTTGGCCAGCCTAATCCTCAGCTTTAAATATGCACGGCTGCTGGAAAGGCACCTGCCACTCTGGACAGGGTGGGATGCACCAGGCACAGCGGTAAGACGATGGTTGAGTTGCCCTCTGTGTTGCCATGGGGTAGGAGCAGATTGCAGCAAGGGAAATTTAAGTTGGATATTAATAATAATAATAAAAAAATAATCTGGTAGTAAAATGAATATCACCCTGGAGGAGACTATATTGAGCCATCTGGAGAGAGCTCTTCAACTCTGCTTGCTCTTGGCCAGAACCAGCCTTGGCCAGCCTAATCCTCAGCTTTAAATATGCACGGCTGCTGGAAAGGCACCTGCCACTCTGGACAGGGTGGGATGCACCAGGCACAGCGGTAAGACGATGGTTGAGTTGCCCTCTGTGTTGCCATGGGGTAGGAGCAGATTGCAGCAAGGGAAATTTAAGTTGGATATTAATAATAATAATAAAAAAATAATCTGGTAGTAAAATGAATATCACCCTGGAGGAGACTATATTGAGCCATCTGGAGATTTTAAAGGAAAGGTTAGATAAAAAAAAAATCTGTCAGGACCAATTTGGGGTAGGGAAATGGATTGGATGTCTTCCCAAGATCTCTCCCAGCCTGACTTTTTCCGAGTACAAATTCATTTCCCAAAGTGGCAAGGCAAGAGAGCAGCTCAATTTAGAGGCAGAGTTTCTCCCTCATGGTTCCCACCGGATCAAAGGCATTCCTTGAATTGGCACTCGCAGAGGCCTTTTTTCCTTGGCAGTGGGTCTGTGTCTGGGTGAGAGAGGGAGCCTTCTGGAAACCCGGCTTTCCCAGGTGCCCATCCAACAGGATCCACCCAGGGCTCGCTCTGCAGCTACCCCACAGCTGCTTCCCCAGCCCCGGGGAGGAACAGGGACACTGTGTTGCCCAAACTGGTAGCCAAGATGCATGTCCCAAATGCCGTAGCAGTGCAGTGGGAAACCAGTCCAAGGAGAGCAGTGACACCAGCATGGCCAGGAGTTCTCCAGATGCTCCACTTCCCAGCTAAAACTGAGCTCAAGGAAGACCACCATGGTCATGGCTCAGCTCCAGGACTCGTAGTCCTTGCTGGCTCACAGCTTCTGCCACATCCCAGTTCCATGCTGGGCATGGACCACTTCTCCTGTTGGCCTCATTGGGAAGGAGATGTAGGTGGGCAGGCAGGAGGTAGCCCGGGTCCAGCCAGTGGCATCAATGTCACAACATCTGCCTGATTTGGAGGTTGCTGAGGTTTTGTCCGGAATGAGACTGGCCCCAGTCCCAAGGGGTGGGATTGCGGTGTGTCCCCTGCTCCGAACCATGGGGCGGAAGGCACCTGGGTTTGCCCAGGCCCCAGAGGAAACTGTGGGTTGGGGCTGAGAACAAAATCCCTTTCTTCGTGGGAAAGTGTAGTGACTTGAAGTGGTCAGACAGCCTTATCTCTGGTTTCGAAAGCCACACGCTGATCATTTGTCAAGATTAGCGCGTGCGGTAGAAGGGATGGAGCTGTTCCAAATCCATGCTCACATCTCTTCCCCGGGCTCAAGGCCATTCATAAAAATGCCAGAGCAGCGGCGGCGGCGGCAGCAGCAGGCAGCACATACTGGGGCTGTGGTTTGGGGAGGATGAGGAGGGGTCAACCACAGGTTACACAAGCTCTGAGCGGGAAGAAGAGTACACAGGTTGCTTTATTTATACATCCGTTAGCATCCTTCCTCCGGGAAAATGCACAGGGAGGCTGTCAGGGGAGATTTAGGAAGGGCAGGGGGCAGGCAGGAGGTCCTTTGTGTGGGGCAGCCACGATGTGCTTAAAAAAAACCTTTCCCAGCCATGCCATAACTCCAGAGATGAGAGACAATTAACAGCAACAGCCATGGAGATGGAGATGGAGCAGTCTCCAGGGGCTGTCCCAGCTGGATTCAGCAGCACACGGATGAGGGGTGAAGAGGGTGAAGAGCAAGCAAGGGAGGAGGTGACACCCTCCCAGTAAACCTCAGCATGTTGATGGCGGGGCACTGGGGACCTGGGTGGGCCCAGACTTTGTGCTGGGGTGGGCTGGCCCTGTAAACCCCAGGGAAGAGCAGCCCTGATCTCAGCTGGTCCCCATCAGCTCAGGCTCAGCTGAGCAGGAGCCCAGGGATGCTATAAAAGACTGGGGGAGTAGATCAGAGCTGTGTGTCTCTTCAACTGGGCTGTGAGAGAAGAGGCTGCTCTGCAGGCAGGTGAGGATCTGGGGTGAGTAGAAGGTTCTCTATTGCAAGAAAGAAGCCTGTCAGCTCCTGGCTACCTGCAAGGATATCTCTGGAGCCCAGGGAAGGTGGTAAGGGGGGGGAAATGCCTTTGGGGTGGGGGGTTTGAGGCTGGGTCAGGCACAGAGCTGTGTTGGCAGGAGCAAGGCTTGAGCCAGGTGCTGTGAGAGAAGGTACTGGTGCAGCTGGGAAGCTTTTGCAGGAGGGGTCCTTCTAGCATGAATGCTTGCAGGGAGGTGTGCATCTCTCCTGGCTTTACTGGAGAGAGCTCTGGCAGTAGATCATGGGCTCATTCAGCCTGGCTGAGACCATGGTGGGGGGTGGTCCCTGGTCCAGCCTACTTGAAGCAGGGTCAGGTGTGGGACCAGGTGCTTGAGCTGCCCACCTCATGGCTCCAGGAGAGGGGTTTGGTGCCAGCTCATCCCCCAACACTGACATGTTGTCATACAAACCCTGTTGTTGGCAGTGTCTGAGGACCTGGGTTTTGGGGGAGTTGCATGGCTTTAGGGCTGAGGGCTACTTGGGGAAGGCTCTCCCAAAGCAGCTCTGTGCTGCATCCCACCCAGTGCATGCTGCAAGGCTTCAGAGAGGTTGTCCTCAGTAGAAGTTGACCTCATGTGCTACCAATGTAATTCAGTCATTTCCATGCTGCTGCAGTAGTTCAGCACTTGCACTTCAGATGGTCCTTCCCATCTCTCCTGTATGAAGCTCTTTCTGCAGGGGATGTCCCTTGTGCACAAAACCCTTTCACTGTAAGGGGAAAGATCAGTAGCCTGGCATTTTGGTTTAAAGAAGTGCCCCCACAACTGGTATGTTTGGTAGCTTCTCCAGGGCTCAGCTTGGTCCTTTGCAGAGCTGTGCCTCTGGCTTTCAGGAAGATCCAAATTCTTCCTTGGTCGTGTGTTCACTTGAGCCAACTTTGGCCTTTCCTGGGAACGGGATGATGGCAGCGACCCAGTGATTTAGCCACAAAACCTCTGCTCGGTGACCTCCTTACTGCACAGAGTGCAAGAAACACACCACAAGAGCGGAAAGAAAATACTCTTCTTTTGGGACCTGGGGAATACTGAAGGACGTTAGCACAAATGGACCTCTTTGCTGATTTTTTTTTTTTAAGTCACCCAACAACAAGGCACAGCTGAGCTAATTGTAACCTCTGATGCTCCTGCAAAGCACAGAGGTTGCCCAGCATCAAAGTGCTGGGATGCTTGGGAGGATTGAGTGCCCCTGGGTGCCCGGTTCCTTCAGGTGAGCTCAAGGGTAAGAACCCAGGCAGAGAGTTGGGTCTGCTGGGATGACTCTAACAAGAGAGATGGACCTGAGAGGTGGCTTTGGAGCCAGGTTTGCCTGCACATGATGGGCCTGAGTAGGCAATGGCCGAGTGTGGAGGCTGCTGCACAGCTCTGTGAAGCAGCAGCCTGGGAGTTGTCCTCTGTCTCCCCTATCTCCTGCATTTTGGGGGCAGAAGCCACGTGGAACAGTCATGGCTGCTCCAACAGCCTGCTTGGATGAGGTCTTAGGGGCAAATATGTGTTTCTGGGGTGACTCTGGGTGAGAGAGCACCCCTATGAGCCTACCTGGGGCAAGTTATCTTATGGACTTGATTCTCTTGTGCCTGTTTTGGCATCGCCATGGCCATTTTGCCTGCAGGTGGGACCCTGGGGCTGAAAGGAGGTTTCCCACACTTTGGGGCTGCTTGCTCCAAGCCACAGCCAGCACGGCTCCCACGTGTCCCTGAGCACCGGGGGACTTCTGGATAGATCAATGTGGCAACAGCTGGGCTGAAACCCTGCCGTTATCCATTCTGCTGGAGGCAAGAGGATGAGGGGGGAGCTATTTTCAGGTTCGAAGAGGGGTATTTCATGCCCCTTCGCTGTAGCCACCTCCGAGGTGACCCCGCAGGCACGCGTGTAGGGTGTGCGGTGGGGAACGGCCATAAATAACGGGCTGTTATTTATGCACGGGCAAAGGAGCAGGGAAGAAAGCGTAACCGATACCAGCTTGGGTTCCTTCCAGGCCTGCTTGGAGCTGGGACCTCGTGGCTGATATTTGGCTTCGCCGGCTTCCCTTTGCAAGCAGCTGTTCCTGCGGGCCCTGCATCTGCCTTTGGCTTTCTGCAGTGTTTTGCTAATCCTCTTTCTCACTGTACAGCAACGCGTGCTCGCCAAGGTCCCACTGACCCATCACTAAAAAAAAAAAATAATAAAAAAAATTAGAAGAGGAGGAGAACTTGATATCTTCTGCAAGCGAAATAGCTTGGGTTCAGTCTTGGAGAATTTCCCGAACTCTCAAGGAATTTCCTGATCTTAGGAATCTGCCAAAATTTGGGATCTGCCTCGGTTGGACTGCACATATTTTCAGAGCGCACACTGCAGTGTTGTGTTTTGGGTTTCCACCCCTGTCTTTGCGAGGGCATGCCCTATCTGAAGGGGTCAAGAATACCAGAAAGGAAAGCCTTCCTCTGACCAGCTGCAGGAATATGCAGGGATTTATTTAACATCCTCCTCCCCTTTATTTTGGGATCAGTGGGATTTTTTTGATCCTAAACTCCTGTCCTGCTTCCCTGTGCCAAACCCCAGGCTGTTCCTGCAGCCCTCATGTGAACATGGAAACTTGGGTGCAGTTGTAAGACTTTAGGCTAGTGGTTCACTGGCAGACCTGAAATTAAAGGCATAACCCCAGATTGACTTATATTCCATGTTTTTACATAAATTAATGCCTTTGCAGCCAGAGGCAACCTCTTTGCTTGTAGCTGGGGCTCAGCATCCATGTGTTTATTGTATGTATTTGAAGAGCAAACAAGCTTCTGGGTGGGAAAAGTGCAGCCCCTCCTCTCGGAACAAACTCGAATGAAATTCCTCAAAGTCTTTTTCCAAAAAATTAATGCTGGCTGGGTTTTGACCAGGTTGTTTTTGACCGGCTTTAATCTGTGAAATCAACACCGAGTCAGGAAATGCTTAGATTGACTCCGAATGAGGATTTGGCCAGAACTTTTCTCCTATTTATGAGGGATAGTTGGAAACAGCAAAACCTCCTGGAGGGGACCTGTCCTGACCTCCTCACTCATTCAGCCTCATCCAGAGGGGCTTCATCAGCCCTTAAAGCTTGATTATTTTTTTTTATTATTTTTTTTTTGTCCTCAGGATCTCAGCAGCCTTGTTGGGTTGTGCACGATACCGGAGTCTGGGACAGTTTTTCCACTGGTTTTGGTGGACTTTAGGTCAGGCTGATGGGATCAGTTTCCCTGTGGGCCAGCAGTGCTATTTTGGGGAAAACTCCAGTCCCCCAGGCAGGGAGTCAGGGCTGAAACCTCTAAAAGAGTGTCCCCTTCCCAGCTCCAATATGGAGCAGCCCAGAGAGTCACTGCCTCTGCTTCCTTGCTTTCTCCTGATGCTTCTGCATCGTGAGGCTCCATCCCTTTCTCCAGCCCTGGACTGGGGCTGGGCAGACCCTGGTCCAGAACAGCCTGTGGCATCCCCCACGTCCCACTGTGTTTCATTGTGTCCCCCACCAACCCAGGCAACATTTTGCAAGGGCATCACAACTGTGTCACCCTTGAGAGGGAGGAAAAGAAAGCCCAGCCTGAGCACATGTGGCGGGCAGGGGGAAATGGCTGCTGCAAAGTAAGCAGTGCCTTTAAAGAAGTGTTTGTCTGGGGTTTGTTTAGTTATCCTCTAGGTAATTTTACAGCTGAGGAGGCCGGGCCATTCAGGCAATGGCCAAAACAATATCCCCACTGTCTGAGCAGCTCTCGCAGCCCGGCACGGCTCGGTGGAGCTGGGGGGGCAGAGGGAGAAGGGGAAGAGAAGTTTCTTTTACCGGCCGTAGCCAGAAAATGCCATGGAGGATGTCCTGTAATTAAGACGTCGCTTCGAACGATCAAGTCACTTGGCTGTCAGGATGAATAAACCTCCGGGCTCAGCCTGGGTGTGAGAGGGGGGGGAAAGGGATGCTGGTGGGAAAAGCCTGGTCCCATCATTTCGATCCGAATTGCGGCTCGGGGTGCCTTGGGATGCTCCCTGTGGAGGAGGTTGATGGGATGGGGGCTCAGGTCCCTTGTTTCCATGGGCAGCAATATTTTGGTGCCCTGTGTGGAGTCAGAGGCAGGTCTGTCCTGCTGGCATCCCTCTCTGTCCCCTTGCCCTGAGAACCAGCAGCTTCAGCCCGTTGGATGCAGGGAAGCAGGGCTCCAAAATGCCACCTTGCCCTCATGGAATCCTGCGTGCCAGGGCAGGTCCTTCCCCCACCTTGCCAAAACCCGGTTTATCCCACCACCCCTGACACATTCCGGGCTGAAATCCTTGGGGGAAAAGCTCCCCTGCCTCTTCCAGCAGCCTCATGCAGCCCAAACTGGAAATGTGGGGGCTCGAGTCTCTCTGAGCACTACGTGCAAATAGCTCACATCAGCTCATAGTGCTGTTGGAACAAACTCGAATGAAATTCCTCAACGTCTTTTTCCAAAAAATTAATGCTGGCTGGGGTTTGACCAGGTTGTTTTTGACCGGCTTTAATCTGTGAAATCAACACCGAGTCAGGAAATGCTTAGATTGACTCCGAATGAGGATTTGGCCAGAACTTTTCTCCTATTTATGAGGGATAGTTGGAAACAGCAAAACCTCCTGGAGGGGACCTGTCCTGACCTCCTCACTCATTCAGCCTCATCCAGAGGGGCTTCATCAGCCCTTAAAGCTTGATTATTTTTTTTTATTATTTTTTTTTTGTCCTCAGGATCTCAGCAGCCTTGTTGGGTTGTGCACGATACCGGAGTCTGGGACAGTTTTTCCACTGGTTTTGGTGGACTTTAGGTCAGGCTGATGGGATCAGTTTCCCTGTGGGCCAGCAGTGCTATTTTGGGGAAAACTCCAGTCCCCCAGGCAGGGAGTCAGGGCTGAAACCTCTAAAAGAGTGTCCCCTTCCCAGCTCCAATATGGAGCAGCCCAGAGAGTCACTGCCTCTGCTTCCTTGCTTTCTCCTGATGCTTCTGCATCGTGAGGCTCCATCCCTTTCTCCAGCCCTGGACTGGGGCTGGGCAGACCCTGGTCCAGAACAGCCTGTGGCATCCCCCACGTCCCACTGTGTTTCATTGTGTCCCCCACCAACCCAGGCAACATTTTGCAAGGGCATCACAACTGTGTCACCCTTGAGAGGGAGGAAAAGAAAGCCCAGCCTGAGCACATGTGGCGGGCAGGGGGAAATGGCTGCTGCAAAGTAAGCAGTGCCTTTAAAGAAGTGTTTGTCTGGGGTTTGTTTAGTTATCCTCTAGGTAATTTTACAGCTGAGGAGGCCGGGCCATTCAGGCAATGGCCAAAACAATATCCCCACTGTCTGAGCAGCTCTCGCAGCCCGGCACGGCTCGGTGGAGCTGGGGGGGCAGAGGGAGAAGGGGAAGAGAAGTTTCTTTTACCGGCCGTAGCCAGAAAATGCCATGGAGGATGTCCTGTAATTAAGACGTCGCTTCGAACGATCAAGTCACTTGGCTGTCAGGATGAATAAACCTCCGGGCTCAGCCTGGGTGTGAGAGGGGGGGGAAAGGGATGCTGGTGGGAAAAGCCTGGTCCCATCATTTCGATCCGAATTGCGGCTCGGGGTGCCTTGGGATGCTCCCTGTGGAGGAGGTTGATGGGATGGGGGCTCAGGTCCCTTGTTTCCATGGGCAGCAATATTTTGGTGCCCTGTGTGGAGTCAGAGGCAGGTCTGTCCTGCTGGCATCCCTCTCTGTCCCCTTGCCCTGAGAACCAGCAGCTTCAGCCCGTTGGATGCAGGGAAGCAGGGCTCCAAAATGCCACCTTGCCCTCATGGAATCCTGCGTGCCAGGGCAGGTCCTTCCCCCACCTTGCCAAAGCACGGTTTATCCCACCACCACTGACACATTCCGGGCTGAAATCCTTGGGGGAAAAGCTCCCCTGCCTCTTCCAGCAGCCTCATGCAGCCCAAACTGGAAATGTGGGGGCTCGAGTCTCTCTGAGCACTACGTGCAAATAGCTCACATCAGCTCATAGTGCTGTTCCCAAGAGCTGCAGCACTCGCTGCTGGCAGCCAGCTTGCAGGAGGAGACCAATATTTCATGCAGACATGGCGAGAAACCAGCCCTGTTTCCCATTCACGAGGGGTGGCTCCAAAACAACACGGGGATCTGTCACAGCGTATACGCGGCATCTGTGCAAATTGGCCTGACCGCCTAAATAATTCCGTATATATTTATAAACTGTGAGATGTAACGTTTTTTCCTGTTTACTTTTCGGTTGAATTCCTTGCTCATGGAAATGAGAGCTGCAGCGCGGCGGCTAGACATAACCATTGTATGGGGAAGGCACTGTACAAACTGTCCTAGAAAATTCTGCCAAAATGCCAGGCCGTATCAGCCCTGATCTGCAGCCCCTAGCCCCTTCCCACACACGCTCCCCCTCCCCAACACCCCGCTCCAGCCCTCTGCCTTGAGCTGAACCCAGCTGGATGCTCTCATACCAAGGGGGTGTTTGCCCAAATATTAATTGGGAGAGAGAGCACCGGCAGGCAGATTGTGTTTGGACCCGTGGTGAGGAAGGTGGAAAATAGGAGGAGAGGTTGAGGAAGTTTTCCACCCCACCAGGCTTGCTGTGAATCCAAGCTGGGCAAATCCTCTGTGGATAAAATCGGAAGAGATCTCTGCCCCACTGGCTGTGGGTGGGATGTCCTTTCCATGTGCTGCTGAGCACTGTGGGTGGCTGGTGGTGTGAGCCCCACCATGACATGGGTCAGAGAGCAGCAGCCCTGTAGGGTTCTCCCACAGCTGATCCCGGTCTCCAACATTTGCTGAGATCTGGGGTGTTGATGGATGGCTGTGAATAGCAAAGTTGGTCAAGGTGATGCTGCAGCATCGATGTGGGTTGCCCCAGGAAAGGGCAGGTTCCTGGCTCTGCCCCTTGGTGTGTGTTTTGGGGCCAAGGGCATGGGATGCTGTCCTGGTTCCAGGGGAGCTGCAGCACTTATACCAGGTGCAGCACCTCAACACTTGTGTGGGTTCAGGATGGAGGTGTCTGGAGCATTGAGTACCTGTAATGTGAGGGATAGGTGCCAAGTGATGGCCTTAAGGAGTTTGCACAGCTTCTGCACCATCCAACAAGGGAGCCAACGTGTGTCCAGCTCTCGCTGCAAACAGGGTGGTGAACAGCAGGGTGAAGGACCAAGGTCTGCTGGAGCCAGGGTTACCACATCTGCGGGGGAAAGAGAGGAAAGGAAAAGGGAGAAAAGATTTCAGACTTTGAAAGTGAAAACTGAACCTCCTTTTATGGCTACTCAGAGGCCACATGTGGGTCTGTGGGCTGCCCAGGTGGGCTCTGGGAGGGTTGTGAGAGGGGCACAGGCCACTGTAGGGGTTGAACCTTCTTCATGCCCCTCAAAGGATAGGTTTGCACATCCCACCCTGTCTGATTCCTCCAGGTCTGGTGGGTTCAAGGGGAGGTAAGGATGGGAGAACACTTGGGAGCTGGAAGGATGGAGGAGCCTCTGGGTCCTGTGGGCTTTTCCCCATCCCACTGTGCCCAGCTCTCCTTTCATGGGCACTCTCACCCTTGGGAGGACTCGCTCCCAAATACCAGCTATAGCTCATCTCCCCTCCAAAGCAGGAACAGGCAAAATAACCACTTCCATGGCTGACAGACAGCAGGGATGGAGTGGGGCAATTAGGATGTGAGTGGAACCTTGCCATGTTTGCACCTCCATCACACCAGTCGTTCCCCACCCAACTCCATGTCACCTGCTGGTGGCATCTTTGCTTTCGACTCTATTTATACCGTCTATTCAATTTAAAACTTATTTAGCAATGTTCACAGTTATTGTGTCATATCTATTTATAGTCTTTCACACTTGCTTCTGTTTGCTCTGTTGGTTATTTCAGTCACATTTCTCGCCCCTTGCATAAAGGTCTGGGAACAGCTGTGCTGGAGCAGATCAAAGGTCTGGGGAGCCCCACGTCCCCTCTCGGATATTACCCAGTAACAGGGACTTGGGGAAGGAGGAATGAAGCGAGTGATGCTGCTGGCAGTGAAAGGGTGAGGCACACCTCCAGGTCAGCCCCCCCATCCCACCCCGGGACCTCCCTGAACGGCTCTAATCTCTTCTGCAATGCGGTTATACTTCTGACCTCCCCGTCCAGCCGACCAGCAAACAGCACGTTTCGTGGTGCCCCGGGTGAGAGGGGACCATGGCCACGGCTGGTGGCGACAGGGACCCCCTGTGAGCAAGAGTGGGGGCTAAAAATTAACAATTATAGAGAGTTACTGTCAAATTCCTAGAAGTGCCTTTAGAATTAGGAATTTCTGTGTGTGCACACGGCTCAGGGAGCAGGTGGGGACATAGCAGTTTCTGCCCTTCATAAGGGAATTCTGCAGGATGGCCATGGGTGGCAAAGGCAGCACGATGTCCCCTGCCTCGTGGACCTGAACTGGGGGTGTGGGCTGAGATCTCACACGAGTGATGGTTGCAGCCATGGACCCATCCATGCCCATGGATGCTTTACCACCATGAAGGATGTCCCCTTTAGACAAATCTCAAGCCTTGTGCTTACCTTTTATTGGGTGATGGCCAGGCTGAGGTGTCCCTGAACCCCCCCTTGGGTGCCAGATGGCCCCAACTCAACTCAGGATCTCGTCCCCAGCCATGCCA
This sequence comes from Calidris pugnax, assembly GCF_001431845.1. Taxonomy (NCBI): domain Eukaryota; kingdom Metazoa; phylum Chordata; class Aves; order Charadriiformes; family Scolopacidae; genus Calidris; species Calidris pugnax. The sequence continues at coordinate 491,806 of NW_015090832.1, read as the reverse complement.
GGACCCCAGCTCCTGCCCAGCGGTGGGTGCTTTGCTCAATGGCCAAGGGTGAGCAGGCTGTGGGGTGATGAGAGGGGCTGTGCTTGCAGGAGGGTAAACGGGGCTCCTGGGATGGAGATGGGCAAGTGAAGAATCACCCTTAAAGCAAGTGTCCATGGAAATCCTGGCTTATGGACACAGCTGTTTCATACGATGCCAAAAGGCATCAAAAGGAGGCGAGACAGGCAGAAGGGAAAGCATAATTGGATGTTTTGGTAATCCTTTTCTGAAGGAGACACTGCGGCTCGTCCGACCGGAATGGGGTAACGGCTCATCCGCTCCGGGCTGCCCTGCGGGAGGGCTGGGAAAGACCCTGCCCCATCGAGCGGGGGGCAGGCAGCTGCCCTCCCCCCCAGCATGGCCACCAGGGCATCCCACCGCCTGTCTTCTCCATGGGCAAAGGGGAGCTGGTTCAGGGGTGGGCAAAGGATGGACACAGATGCTCCTGGGTGGGAAAGGGGCTGGTGGGGCTGTCCCACGGCTGCTGCTGGCTTTACTGGCACCAGGGATGTCCTCTTTAGACAAATCTCAAGCCTTGTGCTTGCCTTTTATTGGGTGATAGCCAGGCTGAGGTGGCCCTGAACCCCTCCTTGGGTGCCAGATGCCCCCAACTTAACTCAGGATCTTGTCCCTGCTCGGGACGATGTGGCTGATGGGCAGGAAACCCTTCACTGCAGGACTCAGACCCTGCTTTTCTTTGCTTTACCAGCCTGGTCACGCATTATCCAGGAGGAGAAGGGCCTGGGGAATGCAAGTGGGGACAATGGGTGGCAAGGCACTGCCTGGATGGTGTCTTGACCTGGGGGGGGAGGCAGGAAGGTGGTGGTGGGGAGGTTCTGGTGCTCTCCCCAGCTGCTGAAGGATGCTCCCCCAGTGTCTCCATCAGGATTTTAATCAATGTGGAGGAAGCTATGGCAAAATCAGTGCTGCTCCCTCCGCTCTCCTGTGAAACTGGATCTATTTCCTGGGATTACACACAGCACCTGAAAGAAAATATTTACAGAATTTATATTCACATCCCGTTCGCCCTCTTCTCAGGGGGCTCTCCTGTGCCCTCCCTCCCTCCAGCTCCCACTTCATCTCCCCCCCAACGCCTCCTCCTGCTCGCCTTCCTCCCCCCGACCCCATCCTGCTACAATACCCGCCTTTGTGAGAGGAACAATGTTTACTCTCCATCGAGGATGGGGGTATTGGAAATGAAAAGGGCTGCCTCCCCCTCGCCCCGGCCCCGGGCTGCACTCGGCGGCGGGAGAAGGAGGAATTCCTGCAGGAATGGCCGGCGCGAAGGGATAAATATTCAGCCCGGGCGAGGGGATAAATATTCATGCTGGAGGAGAGAGGGAGGAAAGAAAAAGAGAGAAGGGGCTGGGGACCACTACAGTCCAGGGTCCATCATTCTTCTCCGTAGCTTAAGGGTGTGTTGGAAATTCCCTGCTGGGTTTGCAGGTCCGTGATGCAGAACGGGTGCAGCTCTCTCTTGGCCTAAAGCAGGAGATGAAAGGCATGTCTGGGTTGGGGGGGACACACGACTGTACAGCAGCCCCAGGAATGGAGAAGGGGATTTGGGGCTCGAGCGAGGTGAGGGCTGTGAGAGCCAGCATGTGGCTGCAATTACGGGCATGCTTGTGAGGATGGTGTGCTGGAGCGTTGGAAATGCATCGCTTTCCTTCCCCGCCCTTCCCCGCCGCTGGCTGCCTTTCCCCACCAGAAGCCAAGATTTCTCCTGCTGCTCCTTGCTGGGAAGCCATCCAGTTGGAAAAGGGGAGCGCTGGAGGGAGGGCTGCCCCGCAGCCACGGGCGGGTGGCAGGGATGGGGACCCCAGTCCGGGCACTGCGAGGAGCTGGTGGCAAGCTTTTAACAATAAATTAGTAAAAAAAGGCTACCTTTTTCTCACTGTCAAGGCAAAAACATCAGGGAAGCTGGAGAAGCTCCTATTATGGGATGGCTTCAGCATCTTCAGTGCCCTCTGCCATCTAGTGCCAGCAGCCCTCGCTCCCAGGGCTCGGTGGCAGCCGGAGTCGGGCACTGCTGCTCTTTCCCATTGCAGCACTGGCCATCTGCCAGCTTTTCTAAGCCTTTCCCCACATGAAAGGGGGGCTGGCTGGGACCCACGGAGCCTGCCGTGGGCCAGGAGCATTTCGGGGTCCCCCAGTGAGGGCTGGTAGGTAGGGAGGACACATGGGCTAGGTACCAGTGCAATGATGGGCTTTGGGGCCAGCCCTGGTCGGGAGGCTAGGAGTCATCTCCAGAGGTTAACACAGTTAAGTACAAGCTTTTTTCCCACTTCCTTAAAAATCACGGTGTCTAAATATAGCAAGTATTTGGGCATTTTACTCTGGGAAGGGAAAACAGCTCCAGTGCCAAGAGAGATCCTCTTCTGTTTGCACAGTGTGAGGGCTGCATGTCCTCTGCCTGCTCCCATCCAGGGGGGTCTGTGCTGGCAGGGGCTGGCTCACCCCGAGCCCACTCTGTCCCCTGTCCCCTCCCGTCCAGGGGGCCTGAGCGATGGAGAAACCCCACACCACGCTTTGGGCATCGCATCCAACCGATGCGTGAGCACGCTGAAAGGCGCCGCTCTCTCCTGGAAGCAGCACAACCCTCTTCCTACTTTGTTCCAAAAAAAAAAAGGAGAAAATATTTACTGTTTTAATTCAGGGCTGAGGCAGGAAATCACCATTCCCAGGGCCCCCTCTCCCCGCTGATCAGGGACAGCCTGGTCAGGTACCACATCCTCTTCCCCCAGCGAGAAAGGAGCCTTTGGAAAAGGTGTTCGTGGGGATGTTCATTCAGTCAAATTTCCTCACAGGTCTCCTAAGAGGAGATTTGGGCATGGGGACCTGTACTGTGGTCCATCTGTGTTGCAGGCAGGAGCCCCAGCAGCTCTCTGGGCACCATTCATTTTCTACCTGATAAGCCAGAGGATGCAGCTATCAATCTTCTCCCAGATTTCCCAACTGGATAGGTGCGATGGGAACCCCCCAGTCCATCCAAAAATGTTTTATTCACCTTGTTTCCAGATGCTAGGGGAAAAATATGCTGTGCAGTGTGTTGTCGCGTGGCTGGATTTAGCCCTGCTGTCTGGGCAGTGCTGGCCCTTGGCCATCTTTGGGCTGGTGGGAGCAGTGCCCAAGCAGCCGGGCACCACTGTGGGCATCAGTGCCGCAGCTCGTGCTCATCAGCTTTACATCCCTCTGCCTGGATGTGGTGAGAAGGGGATGGCACCTTCACACACCCTTTCCATCCCCACCAGGGGATGGCAGGGGAGGTTCCTCTTGGCCCCATCGCTCCTGTCACCAAGGGTTGTGGGTGGGCTGGGTGACCCACCTTTGCCCCCAGACTTTACCCTCTCAAATCAAGGAAAACAAATGAGCAGCAGTGACATTGCAAACCTCAGGGGGCTTTGTGCTCCCTGGGCTCTCTGCCTCGCTGTCCTCCTGGCTGCTTTTCTTCTGTCCTCTCCTTCAAACAGGGATGCTGGCCTGGGAGCTCAGAGCATCTCCGTGCCATCGTACCTGGCACTTGGACTGCATCCCTTGGTCCAGCACCCTGGGTGATGGGTGGCTGCAGGATAGCAGGGCTCTGCTCCGAGTCAAAATGTGTCTTGAGCTCTGGGAGGGACGGCGATATTCCCAGGCTGTGCAGGGCTCAGAGGAGAGCAGCTCCAGAGCAAAGACTGGGAGGCTTTGCCTCCCTCTATAAGTTGTTTTTTCTTAGTTCCCCGGTGCTGTGGAGCTGCAGCTACCGTCGGATCAACAGCACACGGGTGATAACTGCTAGCCAGCCAGTCCTGGAGACACCCGGGGGAAATGCAGCATCTGACTGGGAGCGAGCATCATCCTGGTGGGGTGGGAGGCCAAGATCTCCAGGAGCAGCTCTCAGCTCCTGGCAATAACCAAGTACAGGCTCCCGCTTTTGCTGGGCTGCCGGGCTGGAGGGGGTGTGATGCCCTGCGAACAGCACCTGCCACAGAAAGACCACCAAGGTCTCACCTCCAGAAAGCTGCAGGGACCAGGCTGTGCAGCCGGTGGCTTTGCACAGGCGAGAGGTGGCCCAGGCTGTTTGCAGAGCGACCGGGCTCCTCTCCACAGGTCGGCTGGAGGAGGCTCTAACGGAGAGCAGGAGTGAGTTAAAGGGTGGAAAGAGGCCCTGGATTTCTCTGGGAACGCAAAGAGGATTAAAAACTCTGGTCCCTATATTGCTTTTTCTATTTCCTTTCTCTTTTTTTTTTTTTTCCTTGTGGTATTATTTGATGGTTAGGAAAAAAAAACCTGGAAACATAACTGCATAAATTGCTGTTATTTCCGGCTATCCCTGCAGAGCCCGGCTCTCTCCTCACCAGATGGACTGGCTTAGAGAGCCTCCAGCTCCAGCGAGGCTCCCGGGGCCTGAGGCTGCCCTCTTTCCACTTGCCATGTTGAATTTTGCTCCCAGGACCTGGGCTTGGAGCAGGAAGCAATCCTGCTCCCTGAGCCAGGTAACGGAGGCAGCTGGTCTCCGTGGGTCTCCGGGAGGCACCAAGCCCTCGTTGGCTTTGGGAAATGGGAACCATGTACATCCCGTGGCTGGGAGCCATCGGGAAATGATGCTGTGGGCGGTTTGGGGTGAGCTCCAGGGCTGCTGCGAGGCGATGGCTCGGGGGCACGAGGCAGCCGTGGCAGTGCTGTGGTGGGACAGCAGCGTGCCCCTGCTCTCCTTTGCAAGTGTGAAACCTCCCCGAAATCTGCTCTCTCCTCACCATGGGTACACAAGGGGGTTTGGGACAGTTTGTCCTTCCCCAGGGACAGTATTGCTCCACGTATCTCCACGATGCCTTGGGGACCGGGAGGGAGGGCAGGCACAGGGATGAGGGGAGCAGGGTGGGAGAGGAAGGAGAATGTGGCAATGATCCACTGGTCAGTGTCCAGCAGGAAGGAGGAGATGGACAGATGGCTCTACATCCTGATGCAGAGCCAACCATCTACATGGTGGACGGTCTTTGGGTTCTATATCCTGGTAGAGATGTCGGACCTGGATGAGACCCACGGGACCAGCAGCTCCTGCCAGTGACAAATAATCCCCATAAGCACACGGCTCCTCACTGTCCCCGCTGCCGAAGAGTGGTCCCAGCACTGAGGTGACCTGTCCCTTGCCACAAAAGTCCTGCCCCAAGGGATTGCTGGCGCTACTGGCTCCTCTGCCACGGCCAGCAGAGCATGGGGGAATTCCTCAAGTGCAGGAGCAACGGTGTGTTCAGCCTCATAGGCAAGGAAAAATATGTGTATGTTCCATTTGCACAAGAAAGAGGCCTTGAAAACTGGGAGGATGCAACGATCAATAAATTATAGCTTGGATAATATTTTTCACCATCACCAAATAAATCAGATCTTATTTTCCCCCTATGTCCGCAGATTTAATGGCAGCAACAGTGCCCTTGGTGGTCGTAAAACTCCATCCTCTTGCTGAAGGGCCTCTCAAACAATTTGTCATTTGGCCTTTGCTTGTTTGCTTTAAAATTAGCTGGTCCAGACATTTAATAGCCCAGGAGCTGAGAAATCCATCAACCTCTCCCAGCTTCCAACTATCTCTGTGCGTGCGCTGAGGGTGCGAGAAGCGATGGGGAGGGAGCAAGCTGTGGAGTCAAGGATCACGGGGGATATTTTTCATCTGAGCTTTAAGATCACCTTTCCTGTTTCCATTTCTTCCTTTCTTCCCATCTTTTCTTTCCCCTCCACGGTCACTTCACCTCTCCAGCTGCCAAGAGCAATACTCTCCTTCCAGCCGCAGTGAGCAAGCCAGGAGCTGACCCTTTCTCATAGGTGTAAACACTGCCTTGTTAAAAGGGGATAATTACCGGGGTCTAGTTAACCCTGGTGTAAAATCAAAGTGAATAGAGCCCCACTGAGACTTCCAGCCATGCGGACCATGACGCCTGGGCTCTGGGGTAAACAGCCAAGGCTTCACCGCTTGTCAGCTCGGTGCATTCAGTGGAAAGTTAACTTCTCCCTCAAACAGAAATTCTGTCTTTTCGGCTGATTTATACCCCCCAGACACAGGACCAGCTGAGGGGTGGGTCCTTCTCCCGTCAGAGAGCCTCGCCAGGATTTTTCTGGCTGCTCCGTCGGGAACGAGCAGGGGTTTAACTGCGGGGGGTGGGTGGTGTGTTCCCCCACAGACAGTAGCTGCTGCTTTGACTCACTGAGCATTTTCAGCCCCAGAGCCCCTGCACCCTGTCACTGTCCCCAGGGTCCCAGGAGGGGCAAACCCAGGGCTGTGCAGAGAAGCTCGGCTGCCAGCATCCCTGTTCCTTGGAGGAGCTTGTGTCTCACCGCCGCAAAATGGTTTCTATCTGGTTGGAGGCCTCCTGTGGTGGCCCAAGGGCTGATGATGGATTTCCAGCATCTGATGTCCCAGTACCGTCCCAGCTCACATCCCCACAGTGCCCCTCTTCCCTGGATCACGGGCAGATTTTAGGAGTAAGGATGCTCGGAAGGCTTTCTCAAGTGGCAGGAAGGTGTGCACGAGAGGTGGGAAAGAGGGCCAGCCCTTTCCTCTATGTTTTTCCTTGTGGTATTATTTGATGGTTAGGAAAAAAAAACCTGGAAACATAACTGCATAAATTGCTGTTATTTCCGGCTATCCCTGCAGAGCCCGGCTCTCTCCTCACCAGATGGACTGGCTTAGAGAGCCTCCAGCTCCAGCGAGGCTCCCGGGGCCTGAGGCTGCCCTCTTTCCACTTGCCATGTTGAATTTTGCTCCCAGGACCTGGGCTTGGAGCAGGAAGCAATCCTGCTCCCTGAGCCAGGTAACGGAGGCAGCTGGTCTCCGTGGGTCTCCGGGAGGCACCAAGCCCTCGTTGGCTTTGGGAAATGGGAACCATGTACATCCCGTGGCTGGGAGCCATCGGGAAATGATGCTGTGGGCGGTTTGGGGTGAGCTCCAGGGCTGCTGCGAGGCGATGGCTCGGGGGCACGAGGCAGCCGTGGCAGTGCTGTGGTGGGACAGCAGCGTGCCCCTGCTCTCCTTTGCAAGTGTGAAACCTCCCCGAAATCTGCTCTCTCCTCACCATGGGTACACAAGGGGGTTTGGGACAGTTTGTCCTTCCCCAGGGACAGTATTGCTCCACGTATCTCCACGATGCCTTGGGGACCGGGAGGGAGGGCAGGCACAGGGATGAGGGGAGCAGGGTGGGAGAGGAAGGAGAATGTGGCAATGATCCACTGGTCAGTGTCCAGCAGGAAGGAGGAGATGGACAGATGGCTCTACATCCTGATGCAGAGCCAACCATCTACATGGTGGACGGTCTTTGGGTTCTATATCCTGGTAGAGATGTCGGACCTGGATGAGACCCACGGGACCAGCAGCTCCTGCCAGTGACAAATAATCCCCATAAGCACACGGCTCCTCACTGTCCCCGCTGCCGAAGAGTGGTCCCAGCACTGAGGTGACCTGTCCCTTGCCACAAAAGTCCTGCCCCAAGGGATTGCTGGCGCTACTGGCTCCTCTGCCACGGCCAGCAGAGCATGGGGGAATTCCTCAAGTGCAGGAGCAACGGTGTGTTCAGCCTCATAGGCAAGGAAAAATATGTGTATGTTCCATTTGCACAAGAAAGAGGCCTTGAAAACTGGGAGGATGCAACGATCAATAAATTATAGCTTGGATAATATTTTTCACCATCACCAAATAAATCAGATCTTATTTTCCCCCTATGTCCGCAGATTTAATGGCAGCAACAGTGCCCTTGGTGGTCGTAAAACTCCATCCTCTTGCTGAAGGGCCTCTCAAACAATTTGTCATTTGGCCTTTGCTTGTTTGCTTTAAAATTAGCTGGTCCAGACATTTAATAGCCCAGGAGCTGAGAAATCCATCAACCTCTCCCAGCTTCCAACTATCTCTGTGCGTGCGCTGAGGGTGCGAGAAGCGATGGGGAGGGAGCAAGCTGTGGAGTCAAGGATCACGGGGGATATTTTTCATCTGAGCTTTAAGATCACCTTTCCTGTTTCCATTTCTTCCTTTCTTCCCATCTTTTCTTTCCCCTCCACGGTCACTTCACCTCTCCAGCTGCCAAGAGCAATACTCTCCTTCCAGCCGCAGTGAGCAAGCCAGGAGCTGACCCTTTCTCATAGGTGTAAACACTGCCTTGTTAAAAGGGGATAATTACCGGGGTCTAGTTAACCCTGGTGTAAAATCAAAGTGAATAGAGCCCCACTGAGACTTCCAGCCATGCGGACCATGACGCCTGGGCTCTGGGGTAAACAGCCAAGGCTTCACCGCTTGTCAGCTCGGTGCATTCAGTGGAAAGTTAACTTCTCCCTCAAACAGAAATTCTGTCTTTTCGGCTGATTTATACCCCCCAGACACAGGACCAGCTGAGGGGTGGGTCCTTCTCCCGTCAGAGAGCCTCGCCAGGATTTTTCTGGCTGCTCCGTCGGGAACGAGCAGGGGTTTAACTGCGGGGGGTGGGTGGTGTGTTCCCCCACAGACAGTAGCTGCTGCTTTGACTCACTGAGCATTTTCAGCCCCAGAGCCCCTGCACCCTGTCACTGTCCCCAGGGTCCCAGGAGGGGCAAACCCAGGGCTGTGCAGAGAAGCTCGGCTGCCAGCATCCCTGTTCCTTGGAGGAGCTTGTGTCTCACCGCCGCAAAATGGTTTCTATCTGGTTGGAGGCCTCCTGTGGTGGCCCAAGGGCTGATGATGGATTTCCAGCATCTGATGTCCCAGTACCGTCCCAGCTCACATCCCCACAGTGCCCCTCTTCCCTGGATCACGGGCAGATTTTAGGAGTAAGGATGCTCGGAAGGCTTTCTCAAGTGGCAGGAAGGTGTGCACGAGAGGTGGGAAAGAGGGCCAGCCCTTTCCTCTATGTCCTTCTGTCATGGTTTAACTCCAGCCAGCAACCAGGGCCATGCAGACACTCGCTCACTCACCCCCTGCCCTCCCAGTAGGGTAGGGAGAAGGGGGAGAAAAAGTGGGAAAAGGAAAAAACCTCGTTGGTTGAAATAAAGACAGTTTAATAGAACAGTAATGGTAAAGGAAAATAATGATGATAATAATAATGGTAAAGAATCTACAAAATAAATACAATACGAGTTGCTCTCACCACCCAATAATTGGTTCTCAGCCCATTCTGAGCAGCAATCTCAGATCCCTCCCCCCTGACCAACATCCATTTCTATTCTGAGCATGATGTCTGTGGTATGGAATATTCCTTTGGCCAGCTTGTCCTGTCTCTGCTGCCTCTCAGCGTCTACGGGAAGCTGAAAAAGCTCTTGATAAATATAAACCTTACTTAGCTACAACTAAACCTATATGTGTTCCTGCAAGCTGGAACATGGGAAGTTCCACTCAAATATAAGGAAGAACTTCTTTAGGGTTAGGGTGGCAGGAACAGGCTTCCCAGAGAGGTCGTGGAGTCTCCTCCTCTGGAGATCTTCAAGCCCCACCTGGATGCCGTCATGAGTGATGTGCTCTGGGCAACCCTGGTTTGGCAGGGGGGTTGGACTAGATGATCTCTAGAAGGTCCCTTCCAACTCCAACAATTCCGTGATTCTGCGTTATCAACTTTCTTCTCATACTAAATCCAAACCACAGCAGCTACTAGAAAGAAAATTAACTCTACCCCAGCTGAAACCAGGACCTCTCCCCAGCATCCTGCCTCATCCCGCTCTGGCATCCCCAGCAGAGGAGCTGTGCCCAGGTGAGCTCCTCAGGATGGGAATGGGGGGGCAACAGCACAAACCACAGAGCAGCCAGAACTGCCTCTGCAAAACCAAAGCATCTGAAGGACATTCTTGGGTCAGCACGCAGGAGCAGACACCCTTCAGGCTCCTCCAGCCACACTGAGAGTGAAACCAGCTCCCTGGTGTTATTTTTTTCCTATTCGACTAGTGGGGCCGGACGTAGACAGCTCCAGTAATTCAACCCGAAATGCCAAGAATCCTATTTCTGCTTACTGGCCGAGCTCTGCCCATGGCCTCAGAGCGAGATAAACCCTCTGGGTGTGAGCCTGGGTTGTGACCGAAGCCCCCAGGCCGGCTGTAGCCATCGCGGGAGAGGGGGGCTCTGCCGGCACCCAGCCGAAGGCGTTTTGATTGCTTCCAGGATTACTACCCAGCATGTTTATTCCTCCAGCAAGGAGGACTTCATAACTCAGGGACTCCTGACAATGTATATATATTGAAATGTTATAAGAGTAACGACCATATCCAATGATATTTTCTTCTCATCTTGCCAATATAAACAACTCGCTGGGCTTACCGAATTGCATTGGGTCATCCTGAGTAATTAGGCTCGCATGTTCCATTTATTACCTTGAAAATCCTTTCTCATTGTATTTTTTATATATATATCTCCCTCTAAATGTAATATATTTAAATGAAAACCAGACACAGCTCCGAAGGAATTTGAAATATGAGGCTGAGAGTACAAGAAGCGGCAAAAAGGTCCTCTGCTAATAGGAAAAGCCGAGCTGTCCGGGGCTGAGGGAACCAGGGAAGGTCAGGTGTGAGCTGCTGGACGGGGCTGTGTCTCTGCAGACAGTCTCGTGTTTAAGGAAATCCAGTGACTAACTGGTGAGGACACTTATATGGCAGGATGTGGGGAGGAGCAGGGAGGGAACCTGGTGGCCCCATCTGCTTTGATGGCCTCTTTTGGGGGTGAGGTCTCTCTTCAGATGGCTTCAGACCATCGGTGGGGTCAGGTAGGATGGGTCCGGAGAACATCTCCAGACCTTTTGGAGAGCCTTTTGGAGAGTCTCCAATGGCATCAGCAGGCAAGAAGCTTCCAGTACCCTGAAAAAGTGAAATGGCTGGGGGGTGAGGCTATGTCTGAGAGAGGGAAACACCAGACATGGACATGTTAAGAGCTGCATACCAGCAGTGACGTGCAGTGGCTGAAAATCACCACTCCACGAAACAAGAGACCGCACTGTCAGCTACTATTAACCAGGGTGTTCCCTGGTGTCTGTGGATTCATGGTGGGGTTTTGGAGGATCTGACACAGCAGAGACACTGGCCCCAGCGTTTCACAGATGATGTCCCTGTACCGCATGAATGAGGCAGAGCAGATCTGGAGCTGTACATAATCCTTGCCAAAACTCTCTCTCCTGAAATGCTGTACACACAAGTGGGGTGAGCATCTCCACAGCGATTCCCAGCCCCCAGCCTGCCGCAGATACGCTGCAGGATGCAGGGCATCATGGCTTGTCTGTGTGGGAAAGGCAAAATGACATGGTCCTTCAGTGCAAAAAATGCCTTTTGCAGCTTCCACTATTCTTCCTTTCTAAATAACATTCCTCAGAACACTGAGAGGAATTGTGTCAGCATGGATCTCAGAGACCCAGATGAGTGGCATGCCTGGGGCAGAGCGTACCAAGACATAGCTGTGACTGGGAAGCTCTTCATGGATACTCTACACCTCACCTTGTCTTACTGATGCCTGCAAGGCTCGTGGCTGTTGCCCTTTAACATCAGGTCTGTTGTCATTTTTGTTTGTTCTCTCAACTGGGACAAGGAGGAGAAGAGTGAAGGTGGAGCAAATACATCTTGTGTCAGCACTCATGCCTTTGTCACCTTCTTCTTTGAGGATTGCCAAAGAAACCCCCAAAATGGGGACCAGATAGGAGAACCTGACCCATGCTCTGCCTGACTAAAATGCTGCTTTCAGGTCAGGGTGAAGAGCAAGGTGTGAGCCACCATGTCCATGCCATGGGGAAGGTGTCCTCCAGCGAGACGTCACCCAAACCCACCTGAAGCCAGCAAGAACCAGGACACCATGGGGTCCTGGTGGGACAGACATGGCTGCAGGGTGGTGGGAGCATCCGGTGAGGATATTCCAGGTCAGTGGGGAGGTGTGTGGTGGATCGGTGTGTGGGAAGCTGGGAGCAGCCCTGCTGGCTCTCCCCATGGTTCTGGCCGGCGCTGTTGAGTGCTTCACTTGCATGAGCACCGAGAGTAAAAACAAAATGACATTCATTAGATGTTTTAAGGAGTGTTCAGGCATGTAATCCTCCTGGAATGAGGCAGCCATAACAAGTTACTGTAGTTATTGATGGTCATGTCAGTTAGCCTTTTCCAAGGATTAATCACCATCCTGCTCATGCCCTACAGGATGTTTTTATCTCCATTTTCTCCCAGTGCTGCTGTGTGCAAAGCTGTCTGGGCTGACCAGTGTGGCTTCCGAATCTGGGGGCGAGGTTGGCTCCTTATGCTTACATCCTAAATATTTAACAGTTTGGAAGAGCACAACATTTAGAGGCATTGCTGGGGCAGAGCTGCAACATTTCAAGGTTTCACCACGGAGAGTCTGAATTCAAATGTCTCCTTCACTGGGGTCTAATGTGCAAAATGATGGCAGTCTCCCCGAGGCAGTTTGCAGTCTGTGGGAAGGACACTGCCCCAGGAGAGGTCTTGCTTTGGCCACCGCTGCCATTGCAGGTGCATCTAATGCATCGTCCAGAGAGGATGGTGCAGAGCCAGGGCAGAGCTCCTCATACCCAGGAGGATGGCAAAATAGGTTGTACCATTAACTAAAACACCCAAAGATGATCATTCTTTTTCTTTGTTCTGAATAAAAGGGGGAGCTGAGGGGATGACAGGACAACCACTGAGCTCGATACGGGAAGAGCACAAAGTTAACACAAGCAGCAAGTGTCAGTATTTTCCCTAAAACTGAGGCTGCCTTGAAGAACCATTGGGTTTGAGCAGTCTCAGAGGTTCCTGTGTGCAGGCAGGGATGTCCCAGCCACTGGACTGGCATCACCATGCAACACTCAAGCACCCATCCCACTCCAAGGTCCTCTGCTCTGCACTGAGGACAGACAGTGCCGTCCCCAAACCCATCCAGGCCAGAGAATGAAAGCAAAGCAGAGGGAAATGTCCATCTGCTCACTCGCAGGAGGGATATCCTGGCGTGCTTGGCTTGGAGGGTGCAAACAAGTCCAGGATCTTCAGCTGCTCCTTGGAGCATCCCCAGGGAGCCCAGCCGTGGCCCAGAAACAGCTCCCAGGCTGCGGTTGGAGTCAAGGTCCCACAGCAGAGCTGTGCAGAGCTCACACAGCCAACCCGCCTGTGTCCCTGGCTGCTTTCTTCCAAAACCTGGCAGGTCTTGGTGTGCAGCTGACTTGTTAATTGGGAACGAGTGACTCCAGGAGGTCCTGACCTCCAGCGTTTGGTCAGACCCTGTTGCCTCCAAATGCTCAGGGAGGAGGGGATGCCCGTTATTTACCCGTTGGCTAGTGCAGCCAGATGAGGGTCAGGATGCCTGCTCCTTGGCAGTGCCACCAGAACCCAACCTCCAGCTGGAGCTGGATTTGGCCTCTTGCCCCAGGTGTTTGCATCGGCGCTGCTCACCTTGCCCCTTCTGCCACACAGGACAGGCTCAGGGCTCATTTTCATTGCAACCCTGATGCTGGCAGTGGCCTGGAGTCTGGAAAAGGCTCCAGAAGCCACACAGCTGGGCTGAGCTAGGGAAGAACCCGACCCACTGCTGAGGAGTATCGCTGTCTCACTAACGCTGCTCTGCTGGGAGGGGAGGGGGAAATTCAAGATCATGGTGGGGTCTGGCTGACTCCCCAGCCCAGCAATTAGCAGCAAGGCTTGGGAACATCCCCCCAGTTTGGGCAGCCCCCTCCAGCAGCTTGTACTCACGTTCAGGAGCAGCATGGGGTGTGGGGCATCATCCCAGAAAGCTCTCCCAGGCTTCCTGCCCTCTCAAGATCTGGCAATGCCTTCAGCCATTGTGCCTTCAGGAGAGCCAAAGTCCCTGAAATCTCTCTGTCACCCAGCCTCCTTTCTCCTGGGAGCAGGGATTTGCCCCTAACCTCTTTTGCATCTGTGCACATCACTTTCTCGGTGTCTGTAAGGACATGGGGGTGTTTCTTGTTCTCCTGGTGCTCAGATCCCTGCCTGCTTTGACGGCCGCTGGGCTCTCAGTCTCCCTCTCTGCTCCCCTGTTGTGTCCCATCAACGGCTGGGTGACTTTGTGACCCAAACACTCCTCAAAGTGGTTGTCCTGATGGCAAGGGACATGGGGGAAATACATCATCCTCACCAAGAAAATTGCCCACTCATTACAGCGGGGTCCCATGGCATGTGGTTAAACCAAGTGTGCTGGCAAGGCTGGAAAAACGCTGCAGAGCAGAGGAATTAGTGTTAATCAAGCCTAATCCCCTGAGGGAATCACCTCCATGTGTCACACAGGCGTGCTGTATCCCAGGGAGGCTGATGGGTCCTGGGCAGCCCCTGGCCAAGGGACTCTGGTGACTTCCCAGTGTTGTCCCCAAGAGCAGGGACCTCTGATGTGAGCTCTTTGCTCCCAGCTGATGGAGAGAGAAGGAAAAGAAAAAAATAATGATGTTTTTTCCCCTCCCCCTTGGTGCCTTTGACAGACCTGCCCCCTGCCTGCTTTTCCAGAGGTTTCCCAGGAGCTGATTAACCTCCCTGCTGAATGCCAGGCCGAGTCAAACCAGGTTTGATTGGGCGTGCGTGGGGGTTCCTTTGTTAGCCAGCCCTCTGTGAGCCCACCGGGATGGAGGAGCCCTCATCTGCCCGCACCAGCTCTGTGGGCTGCAGTGTCCTGCATGGGCAACCCTTCCACAACCACATCCCTGGGAGGAGAAACCGGTGGGGGAGACGTGGCCTGAAGCCATGGGAGATGCAACAGCTTCAGCATGCTCAGCTCCAACGGGGAAGGTCTCCTACTCAGTGCCTGGAGAAACGAGGTGTTTCACAGCCCTCTTGGCGCTGGGAGCTGCCAGAAGTAGAGGAGCTGTGGAGGCAGCTTTGCTCTGGCCCCACTGGATCTTCCCAGCTCTGCCTTGCATGCAGCTTAAGAAAGGGATGGGGGAGCCAAGCCCCTCTTCTGACAAGCCAAGGTCCACGTTGTCCACTCCAGCTTTTCTGTCCATCTCCAAAAACTGATGCCTGCTGCTGCTGCGATGGGGTAAATCAAACTTTTTGTCAGCATCATTTCCTCTGGTTCAGCTAGGTGGGAAACTCTGCGTTTTACAGCCCCTTGGCTTCTCATTCAAAAGGAAAAAAAAAAACCAAAAAAACAACCTGGAGAGAGGGAAAAATGCCCTTTAAATAGAACTTTCCATGCTGGAAGTACCTCTGGAAACACAGTGGAAGGGGAGCCAGCAGCACGAGCAATAGGTGCAGGCGTAGTGGGGTGTGTGGGATGGACTGGGACACGGCCCATGGCAGGGCTCCTCTGTTCGCCTCCCAACATGGCCATGAGCTCCTTCTCCAGCCATTGTGTCCTTGTTCTTGCTGTGTCCTTGCTGGACAAAGACCAAATCCTGAGCTTTTGCCCTGCTGGGAGCCACTCCAGGCAGTCTGGGAGCCATGCTGATTCCTTGCCATCTCAAGGGCACGTGTCACCCTGATGTTCCTTTGTCACTCCCAAAGCAATAGGAAACCCTTGCCATGCCCCAGCAGAGCCCCCTTTCTCAGGGGAGCTGCAGATGCCTCCCCTCCTGCTTCTAATTGTGCCCAGCTGGTGGGTGCACCCCTCCCCATCCCAGATTAACCTCTCCATCTACTTTGCCTTTTCCCCAAATTTGCTTAACAGGAGAAAGAACTCCCAGGTTTATTTTTGTGGCCGGAGCAGCTGGTGGGAATGCGGGCTGCCTACAGCAGGGAAAGAGAAACAAGATGCTTGGCTCCTTTTTCCAGCTCCCTGGCCCCCGATAAAAGCCACGCACACCGGAGGAGACCACCAACCAGGCCTTTAAAGTCCAGGCACAACTGGGAATTCACATGCAGCTAATGATGCTGTAGATGCAGAGCACCCTTCACCTGCTGGGCTGGGAGCCACGAGCTGTGCAGAGCAAGACAACCCATGGATGTCCGAGCACACCTGGGCAAAGTGAGACCATGTCACTGTTGTCCCAGCAGCGGGGCAGATTTGCTCCAGTGTGCCCCGCTCAGCAGCTTTTGGCTGCATGGAGGAAAATCGTGGTTAGCCATGGTGGGGGGTTGGTTTCAGGGCTTTTTACAGTGAAAAGCTGCAGATGCGGGCATGCCCTCAGCTAAATTTGGCGGGGGGAAGAACACAAGCCGATCTCCTGTGATGGAGGACATGACCCATCAGAGAGGGGAATGAGGAAGGATCTCTCTGAGATGGGGAGGATGCTTAAGGACACAGATGCGTTGTGCCCTGCAGAGCTCAGAGCTGGGCAGGTTTTGCATTGCTCCAAATAGCAACACAGGCTGATTCACAGCAAATACTGCTCCACAGACCTTACTGTTCTCTTGTCTGAATAATTTGCATTTATTTGATACTCTTTCCCTCCCCCCCCCCATTTTTTCCCTTCTGTGTTACATCCAGGGGTTGTTATTTTGTACTGTAATGGTTTATCTGTCTTGCTTAGCTGTGACTTGACGTATGCCACCAATGCTGTTTCTTGGATGGGATGAGCATGAGCCAGGCTGGCAGGAGGGCTGGGACAAGCCATGGTGTGTTGGAAAGTGGGAGCAGACCTTGGGGGCTGGGCACCTAGGGAAAGAGTTACACCGTTTCCCCTGTTTTATTCCTAAACGAGCTAAATGTGCTAGAGATGATCTGGCTGGCTCCAGCACTGGTGCTGAGCTTTCCCCCTTGCAGGAGAAAGGAGACCAGGAGATAAAATGCATTATCAAGCACAAAGGTGGACACCAGTCAGCCCTGCCTGTGCCAGGGGGTTTGGTGACCCCTGGTCTTCTGAACATTTGGTTTCCATCGTGCTCTGCACAGGTGAGGGTCAAAGGCTGGGACGTCGGCGGAGGACGAAGGCTACGGCGGTCCGAGCTCAGCTGTGCAAATCTTGAGTCCTCCATCTGAGCTCATCTCGACGGAAAACATTTGGGGAGGATGTGTCCAGTTCAGATTTGTCATGTGGAGCTGCTTGGCAGGTCCAAAAGCCCCTGGGGCCCTTCCTAAGCATTAACCAGTGGATTAAACCAGCCCAGCCATCGCTCTCGCTGCCGGGATGTGGATTTCTCAGCCGAACACTGCTGAGATGAGTGGAAAAAGCGCCGTCTGTCCCTTTAAGTCCAAGATGACGAGTGTATTTCTGGAGGTTCTGGAAAAGAAGTCAAGACTATTGGCTTCTGCGTCACCAGCACCGGCCATTGATTCCCTGGAAATGTTTCATATTTGGCCAAACTGGCTGTTGACGGAATAGTTTCTGATTTAACACTCTCGGCTGCAGTTGGGACCCAGCTGGGTCTCGTTAGCTCCGGAGAGACCATCCTTCCCGTTGGCGGCTGCAGAAATGCTTCCAGCGCAGCCCCCTCCTCCTTATTCCCAAATAGACATTTAAGCCCCTCTAACGAGATTTGCACAGGAATCCTGATTATTTCAGCCTTCAGCTGCTTGTTGCTATTATTATTTATCGTTTATCATTATTATTATTTATCTTTTGCTCTAATGCAAAAGAATACATGTGTGATGACCAGCCCCAGGCTGTTCTCTCCCCACCTCCAGCCCAGCCCTCTGCAGGGAGCAGATGTGAGCGTCCTCAGGAGCTCCCAGCCCTTCACCAACACCTTCCCCACATGCTCCCGTCAGACCCCATGGCCTGGAGAGGGTCCTCCCTGCTCCTCCTTCCCTCTCATCCTCCCACCCTGTCTCTCCCAGCCTCTCATCCTCTCTGCCCTGCTCGCTCCCTTTCTATTTAGTCTGTGCGTTCAAACCTCAGCACAAAAGCTCTTACAGCTCCCCGGGCTGTGACCCAAACAGTAAAGAATGTTTATATGCTGGTCGCCTTCCATTTCTGTGTATTAATATTGCACACACACGCTCGCACACTCACACACGGCGTTTCTGGTGCCTCTGCGGGCCCCTGGCCAAGGGAGCCCAGCCAAAGTAAAGGCATCTGGGCCCTTCTGGAGAAAGCAGGAAAAGAAGGAGGAAAGACAAAATGCAAAAGCAAAAAAGGAGTTGGAGACAAGCAGCTCCTCCAGCCTGTCCCCCTGCACCCACTGTGGATCAGGCCAGGGAACCCTGTGGAGAGAGAGGTTTGCCAGGCTGTGCCTGCTCCAGACAAGTCTCCCCGGGTCCCTTGTCACCCCCCTGGCTTTCCCCGAGGGGCTCAGGAAGGCAACACGGGCTCGGTGTGAGCCACAGACTCACACAGAGCTGGGGTAGATATGCAGAAATTGGGTGTCTGGTTTTGGACAGGGCTGCGTGCCATAAAGTTGCAGCAAGGAGGTCCACCTCACTGCAGGATGCATGGCCATGGGGACAACAGGTCAGCACCAGCTGAGATGCTGAAGCCCCAGAACGATGCTGGGATGTCAGGGTTGGTAGCCTGTCTCAGAGCTGTGTAATGGGGACCAGAGTGGGGCCAGGGAATGGATGAAGCTCCATGTCCTCACTGACTGATGGCACACAAGACCTTGAACATGTCCCATTAAATGGCTGGCCCATGGGTTCTCCAACGGGGCTGGGGGAAGAGCTGCTGCCAGTGGGCACCGGTGTGAATCCTGCATGGTCTGTGTAAGCAGAGCTGGCTGCGGGTGGTCAGAGGCAGGACAGACCCTACTGTACCTAGAATCATCCTGGAATGATGCTAAAAAGGTGCAAAACAAGACAAATGTGAGGGTGAAGAGGACGAGGAGCTTCTATTCCCCTGCTCTTGCAAGAAGTCCCCTGGATGCTGGGATACTGAGGACTGCAATGCAGGAGCAAATCCGCAGGGGACAGATCTTTGGCTGATCTCATCCTGCTCTTCTCTGAGGTCCCCAAACCAGGGTCACACGCACATGGTGTCACCGGCGCCTGCAGGCTGTGATTTAGGGATGTGGCAGGAGGAACCTTGCTCAGCTGCCTGGTGAAGGTGTTGCCTTATCTGACACACGCTGCCCAGGGTGATCACTGTTGTGTTGCTCCAGGGCTGCTGGGCTTCCCTGCGACGGTCCCTCACCCCTCTGCAGGCCACACAGCCTGTCCTCGACCCCTGCGAAGGGGGAAAGCTGCCTCCTGCCAGTGAAGCCACTCAGGCTGCTGCTGGATGCTGTGAAACTTCATGCGTTGCACGGCTTTTAACCCCAGCAATCTGATAGGCACTGAATTTCCCTCTCATCTTCCAGAAAAATGACCTCCTGGAGGTCTCGGCAGGGGTTAACTCTGTGCAAAGTAGTCACGCAACGGGGAGGGCTTGTTCCAAGCACCAAATAGCTTGCAGAAGTAATGCATTTGTTCCTAATTAAGATAATTGCCCCATCACTTTTCTCTGTGGCATTGGCCAACCTAACTCACAAATGTCTGAAAACACCAGCTAAAGTATGACCAAATTTAGGAGCTGAGTCGAGTAATATATCGCCTTGATTTGCCCTAAAACATGAATTGGCTGGGAGTCCTCCCGCATATTGCATTTCCAGGGAACATAAGGAACCCATTGTGTAATTAGCAGTAGTATTTTCAACACGCTGCGGTGCACAGCCTCCGCGGGGCTCTGCCCTCCTCTCCCGCGCTACTGCACCTCCTGGGACCCCCGGGTCCTGGATATGAGTGGGGGGGTTGGGGGGGGAGTGGGTTATAAAATGTGTCCATCACAGAAATACTGAGTATGGTTATGGCAAAAAAGGAGATGAGGGCTTGCCTGCTCCTTCGTCCCTCTTCAGAGTTCAGAGGTGGCCAGAGTGGAGATGTGCCTGGCCATAACCTGTCTGGTGGCCAGGAGCAGACCTGGGGACAGGACAAGGACATGTGTTGGAGAATCCAGGTCACAACCATCACCATCTGCCCACAGTGGTCAGCAATCAGTACCTCCCAAGCCACGGGATGCCCTCGCTGGGAGACTGGCACCGCAGCAAGAATTCCTGCCCCAAAGGCTGAGGGGAGGATGTGAATCTGAGCCATAGCAGGACTGTGGGTCCCACCCCATACCCTGCTCCCCAACCCTCACCAAGGCTGGCTGGAAGGATTCCCCACAGTCCCTGGTGGTAAATCTGATGGGTCCATTCAGATCTGGACAAGAGCTGGGCTCTCCCACCTGCCCTGCTCTGTCTGCAAGACGTGATGCTGAGACCTTGCTGGGGATCCTGCCAGCATTAGCAGGGCACCCAGTGCCCCTTGTTTAGGTTCTCAGCTCTCCTGTCACATAGATGTTTCCTTCTCCCTTCCCAAGCTGCTTTGAGCAACTCATGCCCTAGATATTGGCCACCCCAGGTGAGTTGGCTCTTGGGTGAGCTGGACGTTTGACGTGACCCAGAAGAACATCCTCCAGGACACCAGCTTTCCCTTCCTTGGTCTAAGCCCATGTTTGACATCACTTCCATCTCTTCCCCTTGTCTCTCTTACCATGTGTTGTGTGTGAACACTGAACCTGGGGCTGGGGTGGCCCAAGGCAAAGCCTTGGAGATAGCGTCTGCTCCCCATCATGTACCAGTGTGCCCAGCACAGATGACTTGCAGAGGTGATCCCCTGTTTACAAAGTGCCTGGATATCTCATTTATGCCCACCTTTCCACATTTACTCACCCCCTCTGAGTGTCACATGAGGCTTCTTTCCCCCAAGGGTGTTGACATTTAAAGGTATTTTGGAGAAATCCATTTGCACCATAAAAATGATTAATGGTTAAGCCTGGAAGTTAATTCAGTCTCCTCCGTGTCTCGTCCCTGCCAGTCCAAGGAGCTAGCCAGAAAACAAGCAAGAGCCCTTTCCTCCTCCCCTTGGCTGTTTGTTGTCAGCCCCATGTGTTTACCCCTCACATCTCATCTCGAAATGTTTTCCCCCCTTGTGACTTTGGGAAGTTTTTGGAGGGATCAGGCGTTGCTGCCCTGGTTAAGTAGGATAGGGACCGTCCCCTCTCTCCCACCCGCTGTCAACCCACGGAGGAAGGGTTAACAGCAGGAACACTGGCTGAAGCAGGAAAAGAAACTAAGAGAGGACTTTCTGTGTGCCAGGACATCCATTCAAAACAGCTAGCTGGCCTGTCTGGAGACCCGCTCTGCTAAATGCATACATTTCCCCCTCTATATGGATTTTCCACCTAATCTCCACATTTTACATGGATGTGCTGGCGGAGGGGGAGGGCTCAGGCTGCAGCATTCATTCATTTCCCCAGCCCAGCTTCGTCTCCACACCTTCCACCGTCTGCTCCTGGGCTGGGTACACGTTTTCATCCTCTCTCCCCTTCCCTCCCC
This sequence comes from Calidris pugnax, assembly GCF_001431845.1. Taxonomy (NCBI): domain Eukaryota; kingdom Metazoa; phylum Chordata; class Aves; order Charadriiformes; family Scolopacidae; genus Calidris; species Calidris pugnax. The sequence continues at coordinate 470,659 of NW_015090832.1, read as the reverse complement.
TCTCTCCCCTCCACCGGGGCTTTGTCCCGTGGCAGCGTGGGGAATACACCTTTGATAAACACCACATTTCTGGCACCGCTGTTTGTGCAGGCGTATGGCTTCATCCTAGGAAGAAAGAAAAAAGAGGAGGGGAGGAAAAAAAAAAAAAAAAAGAGTCCCTTTCTTTCACAAAACCATGGAAACCTCCTCGTTCGTGTGTGAGCAGATGGCTTTCTCATCGGCTCCGCCGAGGCAGCCGGCATGTGCACAGCAGAGCCCCCAGCCCGCCTTCCAGAGAGGAGAAAGAAAATCAGGATGCTGAGACGAGCACGTGGCCAAAATGCAAAGCAAAACCAGCTCCACGATAGTCTCCGGGCAGATAAAATCAAGCACAAGACGGGATGTGACCCTGAGTGTCCAGAGCAGCTCTTTCCCCATCAGCCTTCCCAGGCTCTGGCTGAGCAGTGATTTTTGTCCCACCGGTCCTTGATTATCTTTTGACACTAGGGAAGTTCAAACTGAGACACGGCAAACCCAAAGGGCACTTCCCTCACTGCTTTTTCGCCCAAGCTGCTTTGGAAATCCCAGTCTGGGAGGTCACTGGTGTTGGGACAGCACTTGATCTCCCACTGACCCCTTCACCTTTCCTTCCCCTTGGAGCTGTGGCTCAGGAGGAGAACATCCGTGTCCTTGTGGGGTGTTACAGGGTCGGTATTGCCTCTCCAGCTCTTCCCTTCTGTCATCAGGTAGTGGTTACGTTTGCTTCTGGGCAGAGCTGGCCCCCAGACACTCACATTTCTGTGCTCTCCAGAAAGCACCTAAGCCTCCTGCTTTCAGTCCAAGTGCATCCCCCTTAAATCTCCCTCCTGGATCTGGGCACTTAATAAGTCTTAGCATTTTATTAGCAGATGCTAATGGCAATGGCACAGAGCCACATACTTTGAATTCAAATCCTCCCCGGCTTAGCATGCACCACTCATCCCCCTGTCCACCTAGCAGCTAGGATCCAGACGTCTCCCGCATCGGTTGGGTTCATCCTAGGAAGAAAAAAAAAAAAGGAGGGGAGAAAAAAAAAAAAAAAAAAAGAAGAGTCCCTTTCTTTCACAAAACCATGGAAACCTCCTCGTTCGTGTGTGAGCAGATGGCTTTCTCATCGGCTCCGCCGAGGCAGCCGGCATGTGCACAGCAGAGCCCCCAGCCCGCCTTCCAGAGAGGAGAAAGAAAATCAGGATGCTGAGACGAGCACGTGGCCAAAATGCAAAGCAAAACCAGCTCCACGATAGTCTCCGGGCAGATAAAATCAAGCACAAGACGGGATGTGACCCTGAGAGTCCAGAGCAGCTCTTTCCCCATCAGCCTTCCCAGGCTCTGGCTGAGCAGTGATTTTTGTCCCACCGGTCCTTGATTATCTTTTGACACTAGGGAAGTTCAAACTGAGACACGGCAAACCCAAAGGGCACTTCCCTCACTGCTTTTTCGCCCAAGCTGCTTTGGAAATCCCAGTCTGGGAGGTCACTGGTGTTGGGACAGCACTTGATCTCCCACTGACCCCTTCACCTTTCCTTCCCCTTGGAGCTGTGGCTCAGGAGGAGAACATCCGTGTCCTTGTGGGGTGTTACAGGGTCGGTATTGCCTCTCCAGCTCTTCCCTTCTGTCATCAGGTAGTGGTTACGTTTGCTTCTGGGCAGAGCTGGCCCCCAGACACTCACATTTCTGTGCTCTCCAGAAAGCACCTAAGCCTCCTGCTTTCAGTCCAAGTGCATCCCCCTTAAATCTCCCTCCTGGATCTGGGCACTTAATAAGTCTTAGCATTTTATTAGCAGATGCTAATGGCAATGGCACAGAGCCACATACTTTGAATTCAAATCCTCCCCGGCTTAGCATGCACCACTCATCCCCCTGTCCACCTAGCAGCTAGGATCCAGACGTCTCCCGCATCCCTCCTTGGAGCTCTTCCTACCAAAGGGGTGAGCAGCCAATGTTTCCCGCTAATGGGAGGCTGATGACAGCAGTGAATTTAAGAGGGTCCAGCAGTGCTGGGGAAGGGGGACACAGAACCTGGGGGACATGGAATCTGTGGCACCAAGACCTGCTCTAGGGAATGAGAAACCCTCATGCCCCAAAATACCTTTAAAAACCTTCTCTCCAGCCTCCAGCAGGGAAGCGGACCTCTACCAGGCAAGATGAAGCAAGGCAACAACTCAGCTGGTAAGCATCAATGATGGCATAAGAACTGGTCCAGAAGGGGGTGTGGGCTGGTCCCATCAGTGTTTATCAAGCTGTTCTTACAGGTTCAATGGGGCAGTGGCAATTTCTTTCCTCAGTTGCCCCCGTTTTGCCTCTCCACTTCCAGGTCCATAATGTTTCTGCCCAAGGAAACCACTGTTTGGTTCCTTCCTCCTAGCAGCCCTCCTGCCTGGGTTTTCCTCACAGCTTGGAAAGCACAAAGTGCTTCACTGCGAAGTGAAGATGTGGTCAGTATCTTAATTCCCTTTAGCTTCCAGTCCTCAATCTCTAGTTATTGTGAAACTCCAAACAAATAATACATCCCATCTATGTGGCGTGGTGCGATGGCTACAGAAAGTCCCAGTGAGTCCCATGGGAGACCATGGTGCCTCCAGGAATTTCTCCTTCCCCCAGCCTTGCCCATAACCCCCCTTGTCTCTCACACAGAGCTGGGCAAACCTCGCTGACCTCCTCCGAAAACGAGATGGGGGACTGGAGACGTCTGCCTGGGGTGACTAGCGCCGTGCCGGAATGAAGGGCAAGGAAAAGCCATGCTCAGGAAACACCCTGGAACCAGGAAAGGTCCCGTCCACCTTGGAGGCAGTTGCCCCCTCTCACACGGCACGAGGAGCTGGCTGCTCCCCGCCGCGCCACAGAGGACCCAGCAGCCGCCCCGAGTCCAAGCTGCACATCTGGAAGTCGGATCCATTAAAACAAACCCTATTACATAACAACTGACATCTGGAGCCTGTTACCACTACATTTTTAGTAAAAATAGTTTTTTGATATGATCTCTCCTAAGAATGTGGCAGAGGGGCTCAGAGCCAAAGTCCTCCAAGAATGGCTGTGGCTGCTTCTCATAAAACATCCCCCACCTCCTGCTCGGGGCAGGGTTGTTTCCTCTCGGGGCACACGCCGTGTCCCCATGCTGATACTCGGAGGAGAAGGTTTCAGGCTGAAGGCAGGTGCAGTGTCTGGGGTGAGGCTGGAGGGTTCACCAGGTCCCAAGCTCTGAGGTCTGCACGGGCTTCACGCAGGGTCTGAGAGCAAGAGAATTGGACAGCCTGCACCCAAAATCTCATTTCGTTATTGCGGGGGACTACTAGCTCATGGGAGGGGAGAGCAGCATGTCTATAGTGTCTCTGCATGAGAGGAGGAGCCCACCAAAAGCTGGAGAGACCATGTCTGCTTTTGTCATCAAGCTGTGGGCTTTGCTAACCTCTCAAAACTGGGGGCAGGGGCTGTATGGCTCAGTGCTTTCCCCTTAGCTCCCCAGAGCCTAGAGGAGAGGGCTTCCTGGGTGAGTCTATAGAAAATAAACACAATTTTCTTTGCAAGTGCTTAGATACTACAGCGATAGGTGGGTGCGTGGGTGGGCGGATGGAGGGAAGGAAGGAAAGCCATGGTTTTCAAACAGTAGAACCTGCTTTTCATGACAACTGGAATAAGCAGCCGCTTATTGGAGTGAGAAGCTGGTGTGACCAGAAGTCAAACCAGCAATAGCTAAAATGGGTGAAGGAGGAATAGCAATCACTGTAACCTCTGTTGGTCTGGGATCTTAGGAAGTTAGCAGCAGACATTGGCTTGAGTTGGTGCTGGGCTCCCAAAGCCTCCGGTGAAAGCCCTCAGGTCCTTTTCACTGCCAGCTTTGGTGGCCAGAATAAAGGAACTCATGTTTCAACTTCCTCAGATTTTGGTTAACCCTTAACTTCTTGTCCAGGTAATTTTGGAAATGTTTTTCAGCAAGATCCATCTCTGTGCCTGGAGCTTTGTTAACCCCAGAGGGATGCTGGCACAGGCACTATGTTCTGGCTGATCAGTCAGTCTCCAGGCCATGTTTTTCTCTCCATCATTAGCTCATTATTGCAAATCAGACTTGGTGCCCTCATGGGCATGGTGCAATCTGTCCATGGACCTTCCTTAGGTCTCATCTCTGCTCCTAGTGCTCATCAACTACCAACTCCCCTGTCCTTCCCCAAGTCACAACAACAACAGGATTGAGTCTTCCTACCAGGCATTGTTTTCCACCCCTTTGCAGTCTGCATCTCCAGAAACATCTCCTGCCTCTCCATCTGGTGGCTACAAAAGGACAATCTCTATCCACGGACCCTCTGGACTCTGGCTTTCTCTAACTTCCCTGGTGGGCCATCTCGCCTTGTGTCTCCTAGAAGCTCCACCCTGGCCATGAGCTCACCAGTGCTGAGAAGACCAGGTCGTGGCAAGCTCAGTAAGCGCTCATCTGGGAGAAGCAGAGGAAATATTGAGCTGGTGGTGACTCAGTTGGTAGCTGCCGCGCTCCTGGAGCCGGCTCAGCAGCAACGCTCTGGAGAGGACCTGGAAGGTCGTTTAGGCACATGCATTTGGTGCTAAATATTGAAGTGAGGTTGCTAAGGAGACCTCGGTGCTCCCGGCCAGGGCAAGGGGCTAACTCGGGTGCCGCGGCCAAGAACTGGTCGGAGCATCCACCAGCTGTTCCTTCCGTAGGTTTTTAACGGTGCCATTTTCCCCAGCGTCACGGCTGCGATCCTGGCTCCCACAAAGCTCCTCAGCTGGTCCAGGCCACGTGCCGGCCGCCTGCAGATCCCAGCCCAGAGATGGCCCTGCAGCCAAGGAGGTTTTGCCTGATGTGAGCAGACCCCAGGCAGCAGCAGCAGCAGCAGCAAGGAGGGGTTTGGCTGCCCACACACATATAATCAGTCTCATCCGCAGGTCGGAGCTGGACCGGCACAGGGATAATGGAAACTCCCCTCCTCGCTGTTGATCTATCTGCAAGAAAGTGAGTGAGTCTTTTAAACGATGGGTGGAGCTGGACTGGGACAGATCCCAGCTGCTGGAGTCGGGACACCCACATCAGACAGGGTATTTCATTCCTGCATGAAGATGCCAGTCCCGAGGACCCCCAGTGAAGGTGCGGAGGGGTGCTATGTGCTCCTCTCTCCAGACCGTAACTGGCCAAGTCCTGGCACAAAGAGAAATGAGACCTCTGGCCCATCAGCCAAATGCTCCCCACCTTCCTGAACCCCAGTGAAGCTGCACTTCTTCCATATGTCCCATCCTCCTTGTGGGGGCACCCATGGAGGGATGGGGTGCCTGGTGAGGGGGTGTTCAGTGCTCCCCATCCTCCTGCCCCGGACACACAGTGGTGCACCTCAATGGAGAGACCATCAGCTGCTTTCCATCTCCAGGACTTCAGGAGAGAGCAGTGCTGGAGGAAAACCTGCAGGGTGCACCTACCACAGCCTGAGACCCCATCACAGCAAGGTCCAGCTCCTCATAGCCAGTGAGGCCACGTCACTGGTCCCACCAGCAGCTATGCTGGGGCTTGCTGGCCAGCCTCAGCCACTCTTGGCCAGTGGGTGATCCTTGGCCTTCATTCCCCACTCAGCCACCTCCATCCCAAACTCCCTGCCTGCTGCTGCCTTTTGATGCCAAGAGCCATCTCCATCTCCAGAGTGGCCACAGCTCCCTGGCTGGTATCTGGCTCTGGCCGCATCCACTGCCTGGCAGGTCCTCACCCGCTGGAAGAAAAGCTTTGGGGTTTCCATGCCAGCCCCAGGCACATCGAGTAAAATGTCCTCTTTCCCCCAACATGGAGAGCAGCTGAGTGGGGAGCCCTGGACCAGGGCTGGGTCCTTACATCTCCCCCAGCCCACACCAATAGTAAGGCAGCCAGGCATGGGAGCAGGGCTTTAAGCAACACCTGGACACATCTGAAACACAAATCTGTGCGAGGCCACGTGATAAAAGCTCTTCTGGCATGCAATAAAAGAGCAGAGTGACTGAATATTGCAACCACTTTCTTAAAACCTTATGGCAGGAGAGGACACTGCTGCCCTCAGGACAGACTGGGTACACTGGGCTGCTCTCTGAGATACTGGCTGGGCTCACTCCTGGTGTGTAATTCCCCAAAGGAGGAGAGCAAGAAGAAAGAAAGCAGATCCCCTGTTTGGACTGGAAGGGCAAATTTCTGTGTGGATTTTAGTGATTGTGTTGCCACATCGCAGTGGAAGCTCTGCTTTCTGTACGGGGGCTGGGGCTCAGCGTGTTAACACCTTCGGTGCCTCAGAGCAAGGCTGCACCATTTCCCGTCACATCGGGCCATAAAAACTATGAATTTAAACCCAGCCTCTCATTTTTTTTCTGCCATATGTACCAGCCAGATTTCAGTTTTCCAGAGGTTATAACCTGGGTAGCTTTTCATCTCATCGCCAGCAGACACACCTTCGGGTGAAGCACATCTCCCTGCCAGAGCAGGAGGCTGCTGGAGCTCTCGAGCATAAAATGCTTTCCTTTTGCCTTAACCCTGTCCCTGCAAATGGTGGTGCTATTTTGGCTAACAAGCAGCCAGCCTCGAGAAGTTCAGGCCAAGTGGTTAGCGTTTGGCAAAGTTAAAAGCAAATGAAATCAGAGTCTTGTAACTGGAAATAGCAGACTACTTTCATTACAGGTGGGGTTACCAGTTCCACCTACAATAAAAACTGATGGAAATTTGTAAGAATGCCTTCTTTCTTTCTTTCTTTCTTTCTTTCTCTCTCTCTTTCTTTCTCTCTCTCTCTCTTTCTCTCTCTCTTTCTCTCTTTCTCTCTTTCTTTCTCTCTTTCTCTCTCTCTTTCTCTCTCTCTCTCTCTTTCTCTCTTTCTCTCTCTCTCTCTCTCTTATTCTTTCTTTCTTTCTCTCTCTCTCTCTTTCTCTCTTTTACTTTGTCCCTTCCTCTCTTCCTCCTTTCCTTTCTTCATTCCTTCCCTCGGTCCCTTCTTCTTTTCCTTCTTCCCTTCCTTCTTTCTTTAGGAGACTCTCACCCTTTCTGAAGTTTCTGGCTAAAATCCACACAGTCCTAATATCATCCTCATTTCCCACCTCCTGTGTAGTCCCTCCTGACCCTGTGAGCATCCCAAGCTTCTGACAAGCTGAGAGCAGGAGGAAGAAGGGACGGTGAGCGATAAGAACACCAGCTCCAGAACATTGCTCCAGGCTGATGTGAAGCTGGCACCTGCTTCTGGTTTCATCTTTGCAGCCATTATATTGGGAGATGCTGTCCCAAGGTCTTTATTTTCCATCTCTTGTTTTTTAATGCACAGGTTCAAACACTGGGCATTAATGGGAAAGTCCTGCACGGAAGAAGCAGCAAATGGGGGCCGCTGAGAGAGGGGCTCTCAGAGTGCAGTTACTCTGCTAATGCCTCTTAGATGGCCCCTCTGCATCGCACTCTTTACTGGAGCTGCCTTCCCTCTCTGGCGCTCCTTCTATCCCTCCCTTTGCTTTTGGAAGGCAGTGAGTGTATGTTGCCTCTGATTCTCTACCAATTTTATCAAAGAATGACTGTGAATAAATAGAGCAATCTGGAGGAAAAACAGAGGCTCAGATTAGCTGCAGTTTGCATTCGCCTTGCTATTTCCCACCGGTGCTCTCCTCACCCACAGCCTGTGGATGTCATTCCTCCAGCTGGAGAAGTAGCAAAATTGCTGGATCTGGTGCTTTTCTGTGCTTCTGGCAGGGAGTCTCTCCCCCGTCACCCACATCTCTGGGGAGCAGCTCCTGGGGCCCGGGTGAGGGAAAAAGAGCTGTTTCTGAGGGCACCAGGTGCTCCCATGGGCGATGGGGTCAGGGGCAGAGGGTGATCCCCAGACATGCTCCAAGGGGTTCATTAATTGCTCATCACACCCAGGAGTGTCCCCTGCTCCCTCAGGGACCTCTCACCCTCCTGCTTCAGGTCCATCCTCCAAGAGGTGTGGAGGCTTCGGGGGGACAGGAGGAGCACCCACATCCCCCAGCCCCAGGGATGGCATTGCTCTCACTGAAGGTGCAACCACTGGCTGCCACATTCCTCCTGCTCTGCTTGGCCCCTCAGGACAATGCTCCTGGACCCATCGCAGCTCCCTCTCAGATGTTCCCACATCCCCTGCTGTGGGTTCCAGGCTGCAGATCAGCCTGGGTTTGTCATCTCAGAGAGCTGCAGAAGGTGCCTCAAGAGGGCTGCCTGACCCATGGTAGGTGGCCAGATGCCCCCCCAGGAGGTCACACACCCCACACCTCTCCCATAACTGCCCCAGACCCCTCTGCCATGTCACAGGGACATACATCCCATTGCAAGGAAGGTGCTGGGCGGGTCCAGAAAACCAGGCGTTTGGCCTCAAAACACCGGAGCATGAGGAACCTACCAAGAAGAGCAAAAAGTTAAGACACTGATTTGCAGATACTGTTATGAACCAAAGCCCAGAGCTCTGATCATTGTAATATCTGACATAATCGAGGTCATTATTTATACATTATCTGCGTGAACATTTGACACTGGGAAAATACTTGCAGTTCCTGAAAGACTGGCAAATTCTAGCACGAGTGTTTATTCATGCCAGAATCTAATCCAGAAACTCATTTTTCTTTCTTGTTGGATATTTCAGTTGATGAGAGCAGGGGCTGTGCTGAGCAGGCAGAGCCCTGTCTTCGCCAGGCTGAGCTGCTCTCGGGCAGCCTACCCGCTGGAGGAGCCTGCATGGGCGATGGACATGGGAACACATTCAGAAACTCCTTTGGGAATGAATTCCTAATGAGCCCATGACCAGCTCTGGACCTGCCCTCCAGACACCTCCTGGTCCTGTCCCTGCATCTGCCAGCTGATGCCCATCAGCAGCAATGGACCACTTGGGAGGTGCTCCCTGATGTGCCCTGGGCAACCCCACTGAGATGGAGGTCGCAGTGCCTCTGGGGACTTCCACCAACATCATTTTCCTGAAAATCACCCTGTTTTACTGAGGCAGGTGGGACGGTTTTGCATTCTGGGGTTGCAGCACCTGGACCAGATGCCACTTTTGGGGCTGGGCTGGGTTGTGAGTCACAGTTGGGCCCCAGGAACCTGCAGACTCCTGAGAAATAGGGGTTTCTCAGGGTCTTCTCTGCAGGGTTTTAGCAAACAGCTCCTGCAGGGCAGTTCTGATTTGAAACCCACCCTTTGAGAGCTGTGTCATAGGCACTGTGGGAGAGCTTGTGTGCATGGAGCACCTTTTCCTCCTCTCCTCCCCAGTCCCAGTGGTGCAGGGAGTGTTTCCCTCTTGGGTTATGTCCATCCTGGCACATCCTGCTGCCTGTGCACCATCGCCTTTGAGGCTCTGAAGAGAAGACATCCTGACAGCGGGTGACAGTGATGAGGAGTCAGAATGGAGAGTGGGGGGGTGGGAGAAGCAGTGAATCCCCCTCTCCTCCATCACTCTCTCACACGAGGGACCAGAGGTGCCATTTCCAGCTGCAGACCCAGCAGTCGGACCCTGGGTTACAAACCCATCCTTTGCTGAAGCTGTTGGGAAACACAGCCCTGGCAGCTGCCCACCACGGGAGCCACGATGGGAAAAGCTCTGCTTGTTTTGGCACTGCAAAGGGCTGGAAATAATACTTTGCTAATTGGAAAGCAAGCCCCGGGTTGAAATGACTTCCTCAGGAGCCAGGATGGGGAGCATGAAGGAGCCCTGAGACAATACCGGGCAAGGAGGGGCTCCCCCAACAAATGCCATCATGCCTTCATGGCAGGCGATGGATTAAAAGCCTGTGCAGTGAGAGCCAGAGAAAAGAGGATGGTTTTACAGGTTTTGTTCAAGTTGCCTCAAGGCTCTCCAGTCCAGGGAAATAGCCTCTGGAGATCCCATTGTTTTTCCTTGTTTGGAGGATTAATCCGGTCCCTGTAAGGAGAAGGAGAGGCGCTCCTGCAGATCACAGCCAAAACCCCAGCGGGCAGCTGAATCCCATCACCCCCAGACCAACCCCGCCAGCGGTGATTTACTGCAGGGAAGATCCTCAAGGAAATAAATAAAGAGCAGGAGATGGCCCAAGGGTGAGGAGGGACCGTGGAGCTGCGAGACCCTGCGAGGGGGGGACCCGGCTGCCGCGTGCCGATGTCCTCGCCACAGCCCTGCGCTTTAGATAAATATTTGAAGTCCCTGTAAATAAAGATCTCACTCGGGAATGGGGAAAAGCACTTTCACTTCTCCCCCAGCTGTCTGGGAGAGGGGAGCGTGCTGGCCACCAGCCAGGCAGGGAAAGTGCCCCGTGGGATGTGCACAGGCAAGGGATGGAGATGGCGGTGGGTAGGGGGGACTAGAAAACCCAGCTTGGACCCTCTCGTGGGTCACCCATGGGGTCTGGGGTGGCCTTGGGGTGATGGGACACTCTGAAGCCTCTTCTTCTAACACGGGAGATGACACCAGCTCTAGATCCATCATCACCCTCAGCCTCAGCCAGGATGGACTGCATGAAAAACGTGCCCAGTGCAGAGCAGAGCACAGGGCTTTTAGCTCCTTGTCCCTATGAGCCTCCACACCCCAGTGAGAACAGCCCCATTCTCCTTCCCCTCCGGCACCCCCGTGCCTTTGGCCCCTTCCCCACCGCAAGGGAGTTTCCATTGCTCCTCTCAAACCGCAGCCCCACGCTCGGGAACCTGAAACCTGCATTTGCTGGAGAGAAGAAAATCAGATTGTAGGAAATGCAGCACATGAGGAAAAAAAAAAAAAGAAAGAGAAAAAAAAAAAAGAGGGGGGGAGTGGAGGGGGAAGAAGAAAAAAAAAAAAAGTGAAGCTGATTTTTATTGCTCCCAGAATCTCTCACCACGGTTCGAAATGTGCTGCTCGTGCCAGGACGCAGCGGGACAGCACGCCGCCCGGAGCAGCCTCTTCCCTACGGCATCGCAGGGGCTTCGGGGCTTTGGGGCAGCACGGGGGGGAGCTGGGTCTGGAAGAGGGTGGCAGGGTGGTGGTGGGGGGGTGGTTTTTGCTCTGGGAGCTCCCCCCACCTCCACTCCCTCATTTATTTATTTATTTACATCCCAGCATATTACCTAATCCCTCCCATTTTCCATGGCTGTCACTTCCCCACTACCACAGCCAAGACATGACGGAAAATATGTTTGATTTTTTTTTTTAAATATTTTTTCCTGGCAGGTAACTGGTTTCTGGGTTGGCTTCTTTTTTTTTCTTTTTTTAAAAAGCCACCAGCCCTTCCCCCCAGAAACCCAGCAGTGGACCTGGTCCTCCCCGTGGTCATCCCGGGATGTCTCCCTGCCCCGGCAGCAGCAGTGGTGGCACCCCACGGCTCCTCCAAGGAGCCAAAGGCTGGGTCAGAGCTGGGATCTATAGGAGGGAATGCGAGAGCTTCTTGTTACTTGAGGGAGGTGGCAGGACCCGGTGTGTACAGAGAGGGGGCTCCCGGCCAGAACCATTGCCTTTCCCTCTGCCTTGAATGAGATCACTCTGGATAATTAATTTTATCTCATTCTGTCTACCCGATGGCAGCAGCCAAGGTGTCAGCACCATGATAGCCGGTCCCAGCCCAGCTTGGGAGTGGGGCAGAGCTGCCCCGAGGATAAAACTCCTGCATGCCTTAGGCCAGGTAAAAAAAAGAGAGAGGAAAAATGTGTGCTCCCACTGACAAAAAACCTCATAACCCCGTGGGGGGACACGGAGACCCCCCCCAAGGCGAGAGCCATGGGGAATCATTCCCACAGCTCCCCCCACCCCTGGACTTCCAGCACCAGCACCTTCTCCTCTGCTTTGCATCCTCATTTTCCTGCTGCCCAACGGTTCCATATCCTAATTACAACACTTCAGCAGGCTGTATAATTACCAGTCACCCCCGCAGCACTCGATTGCAGAGGGTAGAGGGGCCTGATCCTGTCCCTGCTGAGATGTCCTGCTCACAGGTGGGTGGCTCACCAGGGATGGTCTTTGCTCAGCCCTGTGCCACAGCTGCAAGGAGGGGAAGGGTCTTCAAGCCAAATGGCTGGTGGGGGGGACATGGACATCCCAACAGCCCTACGCATGCCCCAACAGGGGTCTGGGCAAGGTTTGTGCACTGGAGACTCCCTCTCTCCCCCAAGGACCCCATGTGGATGACCATGCCCCAGCTCAGACCCAGCCGAAGGGCACTGAGTTGCCACCACAGCGCTTGCCATGAGGTTTGAAGCTCTGCCAGGCAGCCTGGCTCTCCTTGGGAAGGACCAAGAGCATCCTCAGCCGGGGCTGCTGCCAGGCAGCCAAGCCACACGCAGCCAGGTCCAAGCCACGGCCACAACCACGGGCTGGATCCATACCAGGCGAGGAGACAGATTCGTCCCGCTGAAAACCCAAATTAAAACAGACAAGCGGCGGAAAACGGCCTGTGAGGAGCCGGGAGCGGAGACGGCAATATCAGATATCAGCCAAGCAGGAGGGGCCGGGAAGGGGGAGGCAGCGGGACCCCAGGTCTGAGGTTGGACCAGCCCCACCAGCATCTGCCTTGTGGCGAGGAGCTGGATAAAAGCACAGAGGACACGGGTGCATCCTGCAATGGGCAGGATCGACACCCAGGGAGGAGTAAGCCTGGGAAAGGGTCAAAAATGGCAATTATTGAGTTATAAAGCACAAGGTTAGAGAGAGCTGAAGCTGGTAGTTGAGTCCCGGGCAGAGCAGTAAAGGCAAAGGGCTGCAGCACCATCGCTGCGGGGCTTTACAACACGCAGAGGCACCTTAGATGTCACAGCTCCTCGATGACCCCAACAAGGCCACTTCTCCGGGGCACCCCTTTCCAAGTGTCCCAGGAGGAGATGGCAGGGCAGGACTCATCCAGCGAGACCTTCCCGGGAAGAGGTGAGGGTGCCCTGGCCTGCAAATCCATCAGGAGGGATTGGGGATCATCCCAAACTCAAAAGCTTCAGCTGCAATTTTTTTTTAAGAAGAACTTAATATTCTTCATGGAAAGCAGCTGGGCTTCTCTTGATTTAAGCCAAATCTCACATGTGGGATAGCTGGCATGGCCAGTTCTCCTACTGATGCTTAGAAACACACATAAGGAGGAAGAAGAAGGTAAAAGCAAAATAACAGATTTTAAGTTTGGGGTCATCTTCTTGTTTTGCTCTGTTCTCCTTGATTTCTATTTCATAGTCTTCTTCTGGGGGCTGGTGAAGCCAGAACCTGTCCCTGTGCCCGGATATAAGCATAGAGGTGATGGTGTTTCAGCCTCTGGCTTTAGTAAAGGGAACGGATGGAGCTGCTCGTTTCTTCTGGTGCTTGGTTGCTTTTTGAAAGACCACGTGTAACTGGGGAGTGTCTGCAGGCAGAGCAGGGAGACAAGCGAGGAAAAGGCTCATCTGCTGTGCAGCTGCAGGGAAGTGCTGTGTTTGCACACCTAACACTTGGAAACACCGGGCTGGGAAAACTTGCGGGGGGAGAAACCAGGGGGCATTTGCAGGCTGGTCACGTCCCGCGGCAGGGAGCCCTGCGTGGACACGAGGATGCTCATGTTTTTGCCCGTGGCTCAAACTGCCCTCGCTGGGCTCCACATTGGAGGTGTCTGTGTGTGCAAAACACACCAGACCTGGCTCTGGGGGGGATGAAAACCCACCACTGCCCCATTTTGTGTGCAGCCCCCCGCTGTAGCTGCCGTTATCCCTCTGGTCACTCCGTGCCAGCCCCTCTCCATCCCCCTCCTTGGCCTTCAAAGCTACCGCCGGCTGCCTGTTATCCTCCCCATCCTGCCTGGAAATGGCAGCGATGCTTATGCAAACTAGGAAGCAAAAGCTTTACTGTGCTTTTTCCATCGTGCGCCGGTGGCTGGGGGTTACGCGATGCGCGGCTTGAGCCAAGATCCAGCTCTGCAGCCCCGCTCCCCGCCGGCCAGATGAGCCGGTTTAGAGTTTCAACCGCAAGCCACGCAAAGGAAGAAACAAAATCAAGGGGCAGTGGGGACCGTGACCTGAATTCAACTTTGGGGGACAGGTGTCTCTCCATTCCTGTCTCCTCCCTTCGCTTTGGAGGGGTGATTCCTCTCCATCCCCGCTGTACAGCCCGTGTGGGACGTTCAGCCAAGCCCAAGACGGGGTACAGGAGGGTCCGTGGGTTTGGTGGCTGCGTGAAGCCCTCCCCATCCTTGTCCTGCAGGAACTTTGGGCTGATGGCCCAGGAAACACTTTCATTCTAAACACAACGTTTGGCCTCCTCTGAGGCAGCTTCCTCCCCAGCTCCCCCACTGCAGAAAGCTTTCCATCCATCTAATCTCTGAATAAAATCTCCCCCGTTCTTGCAGGCTTTTTCTCCGTTTCCTTTCCCATTTGAGCTGACAGCATCAGATCCCTATCTCGCCGCTCAGGCACAGTTCTCACTCCCAGCCCTGCAGCTTTGCTTGTGGTTCAGAGGTTCCCCCAGAGCTCCCCAGCAGCAAACTGGGATGCGGGGAAGCAGCGCCGGTCCCTTCCCCTGCCCTTGTCTGTTACCTGGGGCTGTGCTAGCGCTGGGGAGCAGAAGGAAATACCTGACATTCCTGCTCCATGCTCTCATTTCTCAGGCAGGCCCCGCACAGCTGAGCTCACCAGGCTCCTGTTTGATTATTCAGGGAGATTTTTCTCTTTCCAGTAACACCACCGTGGTCTCTGCTGGTTCCTCACACTGAGCCAGGCATGGGCTCTGCCCGGGGTGACCTCGCAGGCACGGTCCAGCCTTGGGAAAGAGGAGGATGGATGGAGGAGGATGGAGGGGGATACAGGAATGTCCTGCAGTGCTGGGGTCAGGCAGGACCACTGCTGAACCAAGAGCTGGGAGAGAGGGATGGTGCCAGTGAGGGGACCCTGGGCTTGGGGACTGCTTTTCCTTTCTGTCCTGGGCTGGGAAGGGAAAAGGAAAGGGGAAGGGAAGGAGAAAGGAGAAAGGGAAGGAAAAATGGAAAAGGGAAGGAGAAAGGGAAGGAAAAAGGGGAAAGGGAAGGGAAAAAGGGAAAAGGAAAGGGAAGGAGAAAGGGGAAAGGGAAGGGGAAAGGGAAGGGAAAGGAAAGGAGAAAGGGAAGGGAAAAGGGGGAAAGGGAAGGGAAAAGGGGGAAAGGGAAGGGAAAAGGGGGAAAGGGAAGGGAAAAGGGAAAAGGAAAGGGAAGGAGAAAGGGAAGGGAAAAGGGAAAAGGAAAGGGAAGGAGAAAGGGGAAAGGGAAGGAGAAAGGGAAGGGAAAAGGGGGAAAGGGAAGGGGAAAGGAGAAAGGGAAGGAAAAAGGAGACAGGGAAGGGCAGGAAAGGAAAGGGTGTCAATTCTTTACTTTCTTTATTTCCCCCTCTGCCGCTGCTGGCCGGCAGCTGTGCGCAGCTCCTCCAACATCTGGAGTCTCTTGGCCACTGGCTGGGGCTCTTGGAGGACGTGTGTGCTCGTGCTGAACTGCGGCACGCCGGGTTAAGGGAGGAATGTGACTCCGGCCCGAGGAGCGGGGAGGCCGTGCCGCCCGTGCACAGCCAGCTGCCCGCTCCCCAGCAGCTCCAGATCCCACCATCCCCCTCCTCTCCCTGTCCAGGGGGATGGCAGTTCCTGCCCAGGTATGGGAGATCTGGGCTGCCTCCGATGAGGGGAAGGGCAACAAGGTCTGCTGAGGGGTTTTGTGCAGCCCCCCAGGCTGGGTGCAGGGCTGAGACAGGTGAGCCAGCGGGGCCAAGCCCAAATATCCATCCCGTTGCTCCACTCATGGTTCCCAGATGTGGGAGGCAGTGGCCAGCATGAGGAGCATTCCTGCAGCAAGGCTTGGGAGAAGCCCAAAGCCTGGGGAGATGCTGGCAGCAGCCCCTGTCCCCACTGTGCATCAGCACATGCTGCAGGGACGGAATGGTCCCTCTGCCATCCCTGGCCACACCAGCACCCTCCTGCCATCAGTAGCCACCGCTCTCAGGGGTGTCCAGAGGTGGAAAGAGTCTGATGGCATATGCCAAGCACGGTGTGGAAGCTCCTGGGAAAATGGGGAAGACCCTCTAGGTCTGTGTAACAGCCAACAAGAGGGCTGGAAGGCAGCTGGGTGCTGAAATTTGGGGTGTGCACCCTTGTGGCACCCTTTTTGCCATCCTGGCTGTGGCACCAACCATACCCACCTTTGGCACACGTGTCAGGGCGAGGTGTCTTGTGGCCCTTGGGTTGCAAAATAAAATTTCACCCTGAGTTTCAGAGGGATTTCACGCCACCCAACCCATGCCGACATTCACCGGGAGCCCTTGGCCGCTGTGTCCCTGCCAGGGGGACGTGGTCCATCCATCCATCCACGGGCACGGGAGCAGGGCAGGAGCGGTGGGAAACCTCTGCTCCCTCCCTGTGCTGGCGCTGACCGAGCAAACCCTGGCTGTGCTCGCCTTGGCTGGGGCCACAGCCTATTTTTGGAAGCTCTCGAGACTTCCAGGGAGGGAACCGCCTTTTCTTTCCCTTCATTCACAGACAGGGTCATTTTGATTCGTTACGTGTTTGTGTGGTGATTTTTTTATTATTATTTTTTATTTTATATCGATATTATTTATTTATGTCCTGCCTTTTATTTATGGCTTCAGAGAAGTGGAGCTGAAATGCAGCAGAGGCAGAGAGGGAGCGTCGGGCTCGCCTGTTTTGGGGGAGCAAAAGCATCCAGGCTGCAAACACGGCGGGGACGTGAGTGTCTCTCTGCCACGAAATGTCTGTTCTTTGCATCTTGCCGGTGGCACTTGCCAGATTTGGGGATGTGGAGGGAAGGAGAGGGGCCGGCAGGCTGCCACCTGGGCCACAGCCTGGTTCCCTGCTGCCTGGTGGGGATGCTGCAGCCATTGGTTTTCCAAGAAACTGGGCTCCAAGGCTGAGTACCCAAAAAACAACCAGCCTGCCTCCGACTGGGGGGACGTGGGATGACTTATTCCCTTTGCCACCTCCTCCGTGGTTTCCCAGCCTTTTCCTTGCTGCCTTCTCCCTGCTCCAGGTGTTCTGTGTGACACGCCGGTCCCATTTCTGGAAAGACCCTCATTCTGCAGGAATCCCCCAAAACACGAGTGCAGCTGTTCTGCCTGGGATGCAGCAAAGAGCTGGGTCACAACAGACCCAACTTTTAGGAGGATTTGACCTTCTCTGCTCTGGTGCCGGTTAGACCTGGACCTCCATGGTGACAGCGGTGGAGGGCAGCGAGGGCTTCCCGACTGGTGACCCGCTACAGATGGTGACATTAACTTGGATGTCCCAGGAGAGCCAAACCCCCAGCCTGTCCCAGAGGACAGCTAATCACACCGGGGATCAGTGGGATGCCCCCATGAGCGTGATGCCTCATGCAGCCTTGGTGACAGCTCCTGCACCTCTGCTGGGGTCTACAGGGACCTCCACCTCCTCCGAGGACAACTGGGGAAGGCAGGACGTTCCCCACAGGCTGGATCTGGGCTGTGCTGATGTAAACCATTGTGGCAGAGGGGCTGGGGAGGCCAGTGGAAGCCCCAGCCCCCTCCTGGGCTCTCCCCATGAAGGGATTAATGCAGGTGATGGCATCACCCTGGCTGGAGAGCAACTTCTGATCCAGGAGAGGGGAACACCAGGGTTTTCCTCTTCCTGGGGCTGGCTTGCCCTTCCTCTGCCCTGCCCACATCCCCTGCTGCTCAGAGGGATTCACAGTTCCCCCCGGGGGTGGGATCCCCCTCATTGTGGCCAGCTCGGTGGTGGTCCCAGCCAACGCGGTGCCTTGATGTTGGGTTGTCCCAGGGCTGCCTGGGAGTGGAGGCAGGAAACATAAAAGCAGGCTGGGCTGGGCTTGCCAGTGCTGGAGCTGCAGCATGTGCAGGGACTGCCACGTCTGTGAGCAGAAACAACCAGGCCTGAATATGCTCCCTCCCCCTTGCCCCCCTCTCCTCCTTCCCTGTACAGCCCCCGGGCTCGCTGGAAAGGGGAGTTTTGGGAAAAGGTCTGGATGTATCCCAGGGGCGAGAAGCCTCGAGCTCGGCCAAGGAGCTGGGGTGGATGGTTGGGGTCCCACAGGGAGAGGACTGAGGAGTCCAGGGGTGTCTCTGTAAAGGTCCCCTCCTCCTGCCACACTGTGGCTCCTCGTCATCCCCAGGTGCTCCACTCAGACATCAGGATCCCCTCCGCTCCTAGCATCACACGGCAGGGGTGGTTCTGCACCTCATCCCAGGTTTTGTCCCTTCAGGAAAATCATGTCCTTGGGGAAAAGTGCCATCAGTGTCCCCGCGAGGAGAGCACCAAGGTCCTGCTCAGCTAAGGGGGCTGGAGGTGGCACGAATCAGGCTGTTGGAGGAGGCCAGCAGGGACAGCTGCTCCACAAGGACGTGGAAAGCAAAAGCAAAGCTCCCGAGCTGCATCCGCAGGACTTCACGACATGTGAAAGCGTTTATTTTATTGGATGGAGATGGAAAAACAAAGCCCCAGCAGAGGCAGTGGAACAAAATCCACCCCAACAACCCCTGGCTGGAAGCTGCCACCTCCCATTCCTGCAGCGTGCTTCTGCTTGGGACCCCGTGCACACGAGGTCCGTGGCTCTCAGCCTCTCCAAGGAAACAACAAAGACCGGGAAAGGGGAATAATGAGTCTGTGAACAATTAACACACATGGGGCCAGGCTCTGCTCAATTCACCTTGGAGTAAAGCTGGGATTGGCAGTGTTTCTCCGGCTCCATCCAGGGAGGCTGTGAGCAGGCTTTGGTCTCGTGAAGCAAATGCAATAAAATGGTTTAAATCTCTCTAAAATAGTGGGATGGAGTGGACCACAGGGCAGAGGGGAGTGGCAGCTGAATCCCACAAACTGTTATTACATGAAAGTGCCTGTTGAAGTCTTGACAGCAAATCAAGACAACGCGGTGCATCCCTGCACCTTCCTCTTCTGGAATTGGACTGGCAGATGACGACTGGCATAGGACATCTATATTCCCATCATGGGACATCGCACCATGGAGCATTTTCAAGGCCCTTTCCATCAGAAGAGCTCAAGGCATTTGGCATGTGGTCAGCGGTGAAGCCTTGGAGAAGGGCAGCCAACTGGGGGCCCGCTGGGGTGGGACTCAGCCGCCCCAGCAGTCAGCTGCACTGGCTAGGAATAGTTACGTGACTTTCCCAAGCTCCCCAAGTGACTCATAGACAAGGCTGAACCAGATGTCAGAGTCTTGACTCCGGGATTGATTGGTCTTGGGACCTCCCAACTCTTTGAAAGAGCAGATGTGATGAGAACCGGACTTGGCGTAAGTGTCCAGGCTTTGGAGGAAAGAGAGGAAGGAGGTAAAACAGAGATAATGTCAACTGCTTTGAGGTGGTGAAAGGACCCGTCCGAAGTTCAGAGGTCAGGTGTCTTTCTGTTTTGCCTTTTGCAGATGAAAGCCGTCAGACGGAGAGGCTCCGACGCCAGGGGAGATGTGCAGTGATGCTCATTCCAACCCTCCTCACACAATCCCACCACTCCAACAGACAGAAAAACTCCTGGAGAGGAAGGGGAGCCATTTGAGAAGACATCAAACACCTTCACTGCCTATTGAATTCCTGGCTTCTCCTCTAATGCAGCCTAAGAACGGGTCCAGTGAATACCAGCAAGGGGGAGGGAAGGTCATGCACAGAAAGGGAACAAGGCTGAGAGCAGCCTTCATTTCTCACTGGCTGCAAAACAGCAGATAGACATAGATATATATATATAGATAAATATATATATAACATGTCTGGAAATTCAGCGGGAGATCTGTCCAAGATGGCTTTACATCACTCTGCCAGGCAACTATGGAGGGAGCTCTGCAGTGTAACACTGTGTGGGATGGGATGGTGGCTCCCAGGCTGAAAAACACCTTTTGGCCCTTGCTGGGCTCCCAGTGACTCCAGAAGAAGCTCAGACCTGCCCTGCCTGCCGGCTGTGCAGTGTCACCCCAACGATGTGCCCAGCAGAACTGCTATGGCTGGGAGGACCAAGCATGGACTTGACGGTTACTGGGCTGGCAGTCCCTTAGTTGGGGAGACTAGGGAAACTGGGAGAGAAAATGGGGAGAGGAAATGGGGGTGATTTTCACTAGGGAAACTGGGAGAGAAAATGGGGAGAAGAAATGGGGGTGATTTTCAAAGAAGGAATTTTTTACACTGAGGGTGGTGAAACCTTGGCCCAGGTTGCCCAGAGAGGTGGTAGATGTTCCATCCCTGGAGGTGTTCAAGATTTGGTTGGATGGGGCTCTGAGCAACCTGATTTAGTTGAAGATATCCCCACTCATTGCAGGGGGGTCGAACTACATGGCCTATAGAAGGCCCTTCCAACTCAAACTATTCAGTCTCATTGCAGGGGGGTTGGACTAGATGGCCTATAGAAGTCCCTTCCAACTCAAACTATTCTGCGATTCTAATGGAGCTGGTGAAACAAATATACAGAGCCAGTTTTTCTTTCCAGTGTCTGTTTGGCGCAAGTCCATCAAGACCACTAAATCTATCGGGGTGCAACATTTCGGCTGCAGTCCATGAGGCCCAGCTTTCACGTGAAAGAAGTTTGTCCTTCTCTGTATTGTACCCACAGAGCAGAACACACTCTTTATTTTGTGAGTTAAGGCAGTTCCCCTCCCGTGCCTGCAGCACATGCTTTCCTCAGCTTGAGACATTTCCGATGGGTGGGAAAGGTTGGTAGCTCAGTTTCCCTCTCGATGTTTGGCCATGGATCCTCTGGGCTCCCTCGTGGCCATGGGGCTGGGCAGGGGAAGGTGGAGTCCTGGAAACATACCAGAGATGGACAGAAAGCCAAGAAAGTTTCCAAGATGGAAGCCATCCAGCATAAATACAAGGGTTGGGCACGTGTGTGGTCTCCATAAATTAAAACTACTAATTGGCTTTAAAGTGCCATTAAAAAGCATATGGTAAGGCCTCGTAACTGAAGCTAGTACACACAAGCCAGGTCCAAGGGATGCTGGGTCCTTGGTGCCCATTGCTCACCACTGGGTGAGCAGCCGAGAAAAATCCTTCCTGACATGTTCTCCGGAGATTTCCCTCCTCAACACCCTCCAGTGATATCTGCCCCTGTCAACACACACACGCTCATTCGAAAGCTCGCCTAGCAAAAGAGAAAAATCTCCGAAAGTAGCAGGTGTCCTTAAGTCCTGTCAAAATCCATCAGCGCTGTCTTTTGGAGCGCGGCTGGCCCTCGGAGCCTGGCCTGACCCCGGGATCCAGCCGCGCCAGGCTGGGCCCTGCAGCACCGCCGTAATTAGGGCTTGGGAAGGAGCGGCGCCGGCAGAGAGGAATTCGCAATGCGGCCTGTTCCCCCTGCCCTCGCCGGCTCACACCGACTCCTGCACCCAGGGAGCACGGCAGCTGGGCACCCTGCTCCTAAAAGAGCATCCCAGGGATGCGCCGGGGCTCACGGGGACCAGTGGGTGTCTGAGCACCGGGTGTTTGGGAGACGGGCATCCCCAGCACCCTGAGGTGCCGGTGGGGCTGCAGAGGCGGTGGGGACCGATGGCAGGGAAGGGGCTGAGTGTCCCACGGGGAGGGGAACGGGAGGGTCAGACGGGTGTCTGCGGGACGGCTGTTATGTTTTCTCACCCCTAGCTAACGGAGCGGGACGTGCCGAGGAAGATCCCTCATTCAAACAAGAGTCCGCTATAAATCTTGGAGGGCTGGACCGTCAAAGAGATGGAAAAGGGGTTAAGCACTCATTTCTCCCAGGCTGACCGAGTTCGGTGCGTGTAGCCTGGCGGTTTTCCAAGGGGCCTGATGTTTTATGTCTTTGGGATGTTTTTGTCTTCCTTCAGTTGTATTCAGTGCTGGTATTGTGTTTATATCAGCAAAATTCTGGATGATTGCCTTTTTTTTTTTTTCTTTTAACAAACATCTGCTGCTTCTGCTTATAGATTGCCGTACCACTGCATCCTGCCAGAGCAGAGAAGGTCCAAGCAGGACGTGGGTGGCAAACGTGATGTGACATGGCAGGCGGTGCAGCTCGGCAGCGAGCTCAGCCCGCCACTGTTCTGGGTGACACACAGCAAAGAGGATCCCTCTCAGCTCCTCCCTAAGAGAAGGCACCACTGGCTTCATTTAGGGAATTGGGTGAAGCTCCCTGCTGTGATGGGTAGCAAAGCTGCAGTTTGGAGAGCCTGAGCACAAACTGCTCTTAAAGTGTATTCTGGCAGGGTCCCAGAGCACCCCATGGCTGGTAACTTGGTGGGACCCCAGCCCAGAGGAGAGGGGCTGGGCACAGCTGGGCTGGGGGGTGGCCGTGTGCTGGGCTGCTCCACCTGGATGCTCATCTGCTTGGAACCAGACACACATGATGAGGTGGAGGACCCGGTGCATCAGTGTGCTGCAGCATTTGAGTGAGGGCACTGCTTCCTCACGCTCCCCCGGGGACCTGGTGCCTTGATGGGAGGTGGCACAGCCTCATCTGCTGGGGGTCCCATCCCATGCCAGCTTCCAGTGCCAGTCCCAGTGCTCCCAGCAAACCTGCCTGGTCCTCTGCACTGCAAAACCCTGCCCCTGCACTCTATTCCCCTCACCCAAGCAGCATCTCTTCCCTCTCCCGCACCAGCTACCGGGCCATGAAGCCACCACAAGCCAAGGGAGCCCATCCCCCCTCCCAGCCACACACACTGTCCGGCTGCCATCCCCTGCTTTCCACCCGCATCCTGAAACTGGCGCGCGAAGAAGAATGTGAGCAAACACAGACCCCACCTGGTCCCCTCCCGCCCCAAATTCCACCAAGCGCCGAAGAGCACCTGCCTGGTCCTCTGCACTGCAAAACCCTGCCCCTGCACTCTATTCCCCTCACCCAAGCAGCATCTCTTCCCTCTCCCGCACCAGCTACCGGGCCATGAAGCCACCACAAGCCAAGGGAGCCCATCACCCCTCCCAGCCACACACACTGTCCGGCTGCCATCCCCTGCTTTCCACCCGCATCCTGAAACTGGCGCGCGAAGAAGAATGTGAGCAAACACAGACCCCACCTGGTCCCCTCCCGCCCCAAATTCCACTGAGCGCCAAAGAGGGGGCTGCTGGCGGGAAGGAGCAGTTTCACTCAACTCCGTGTTTACTTATGAATTCCGGCCAAAGAGGTGACAAAGATGCCAGAGACCTCCCACCCTGCGGGCTTTTCTAACCTCACACCCCAGCATCTTCTCCCAGGAAGCAGCCCCCCATGTCCTGGGCACTGCTCCCCCCTGCTCTGTCATTTTTCCTTCCTTCCCTCCTGACCCCAAAGCTCCCTGCTTGCCTGCCTGCCTATCTCCTTTTCCTTCCTCTCTGCATTTACTGGAAAAAAAAAAATGTTTCTACATAAGAAAATGCAATCAAATCAAAAGAGAAATGGAAAGAAGTGCCTCAAAACTTGCTAGACAGGCGTTTTCTGTGCAAGATCAAGGGCCAAATTCTGCTTTCATCGCACTGGAGAAAAATCTGGACTATCTCCCCTTGAATTAATGGCATTCCTTTGTAAGGGGAACAGAATTTCATTCATTCGCGCCTTGTACAGCAGCAGAGGGGCCATTAATCCTTACGGCTTCCAGTCACGTCCCTCCCGGTTCGCAGCTCCAGCAAGTCCTGCATGGGAAGCCCCAGATCATTTTCTCGCATCCTTCCTTGATTTGTCAGCTCATGATAAACAGCATCTCGTCCCGATCCCAAAGGTACAAGCACACTGAGTGATTACATCACCCCCGAACCCAACTCCAATAAGATAAAATGTAGCTCGCATCCAATTTGAGTCAGCCCGTATTCCCCAACGGGCTCTCTCCCCTCGTGCGTAGCGCTCAGGGGCCAAATCCTGGTGTCTGCTGCAAGGCATTCAACCCGCAGTCCCTCCCCTGAATTCGGGCATGGATGGTCCAGATCCCAGCTGGAATGGCTGCTGGGGGAACCCTGGCCCACTGCGGCGGATGCTCGGCGCTGGGGCTGGGGAGGGAGCCTGGCCCTGCTCCCTGCCGACAGCAGAGCCATGAAACCACCTCCCCAACACCAGTTCACAGCCCTGAGAAGAAGGTGGGTGAAGGCTGGAACCTCTGATTTTCTTCTGTGTTATTGACAAGGATGGGGAGAGGGACCTTCAAATACCCAGTACCTCTAAACATCTGGGCCAGCCTGCCCTCAATATGGCAAGATGACACCCACATCTGCCAGGTGCTCTGAAGCACCTTCAGGTGCACCTCAATACACATCAACTGCCCTGGCCAGCATCACCTGGGACCACACCCCTGCCCATGGACCCTGGGCTCTATTTAAGCTCAGCCTCAGGGACCAGTTCTTGTTTCTTTCTGATGATGGTATGGCTTCTCTGATTGTTCATCTCCCTCCTGGACTTCACCTCTGGTAGGACTAAGCTAATATTTTCTTTACTGTTGTGGTTTTTATTGAAAACTATAATGTAAGTACAAATGAGTAGCAGTATTAAGGTGCTACCCCTCAGCGTTAAGGTTTCTGTCTACTTAAGGATGGGTTCAGATGTAGGACCAGGCTCCTTTAAAGCTCAAGTTGGCATCCAAGATTTGGAATCCTATCTTTATTAGTGCAGCAGGCTTTCTGCTATTTAAAGGGAAGCTCCAAAATGGACAGCAGACAGGTACTGCACTGGTTGGGATTCTGTGTTGGAGCAATAACACTGACATAAGGAGGAAGGTATGCTGGACCTGCTGGCCAGGTGCTACAAGGCCACAAAAGGCTTAGTCTTGTGCTCTCAGGAGGTGTCTGACTTGCTGGGTGGTGCCTTCAGTACATGGTCAAGATGGTTGGGATCACTAGACCTTCAGTGGCATTGACCCCTTTTACCCTAGAAGTATCCCCAGGAACACAAAGGCTATATCTGAGGAAACATGGCCATGGGACAGCCCAGTGTTGGTGGGAATGAGCCTCAAACCCAGCATGGAGGGTCACTGCAGGGAGCCCTTCTAAAACCCTGCTCCAATCCTTCCCAGGGCCTGTGGGAGGGAGCCATCCTGGCACAACCAGCTCCCAAAGTCCTGCTGATCACACCTCAAACCCCTCTGAGATGGGCACCATTATTTATTCAAATCAAGGGGCAGCTTTTCAGTTGTGGATTTTTGTATTTAGGCAAACACATCTTGGTGCATCTGCACTGAAGGGTCCGGAGGACACTGCCAGGGAGTGAGGAATTCCCTCTTAACACCTCTCAAGAGCCTAGCAGGGGAGGCAGAGGGCCAAGCCAGCTTCTCAGCAGTGCTGGTAGGATGATAATGACTGCCAAAGCAAGGGCCCTGCTGCCTTAGAGGACCTCCCTTCTCAAGACAGGGAAGGGAGCATGCATCCAAGCACCTTAGCCCTTGGGAGCAGCTGTGGGATTAAAACAAGGGCAGGAGGATCAGGCAGGCTGAGATCAGCCTAAGAAAGGCAGTGGCTTTCTGGGTACTAAAATGAGCTGTGAAATGGAAGGAGCAGGAACCGGTGCCAGGCCAGGTGCTGCTGGAGCGCGCATCTGGAGCAGCTCTGTCAAAGGGGCTGGTGTCACTGTGGGACAACAGAGCTCCCCAGCTGGCTGTCATGCTCTGCTCTGCTTCTGCACAAGGCTTTAGAGCCCAGGACTTCTCTGTTGTGCAAGCAGGGAGCAGAAGTACCTTAGCCCAGCAGCCATCCAGCAGGATCTGTGGAGATGGGTTCCTCTGCTGGGACAGAAAGGAGCTAAACAGGCTTTGGACCAGCACTTCCCATCAATTCTCCCATTTGGAGCAGTTTGATGTTGACCCACCGCTGCGAATATACTATAAAAATTAGAGCGAGGGTGGAGGACAGCATCCCCTGAGCCCCACAGGGTTTTCCTTCCAGAGCACAAACTCGGTTTGCCTTATTAGAGCCGGGGCTCTGGGAAAAATCAGTGGGAATAAGCCTGGCCAACCTGCTGAGAGCCCAGCACCGCAGCGGGGAAGCAGACCCAGCCTTCTTGGGGCTGCAGGAACCTCTGTCCTGAGGTCAAGTCTGGTGGGGCACGGTGATTTCTCTGCCCTTCAGAAACAGTCACCACTTAGAGCAACTGCCCAGTAAATGTCCCTTCTTGCAGAAGCCCCCAGATTGGGATGGGGAGAGGGGGGGTCCTTGGGTTCTTGTCGGTTTTCATTGAGCTTGATCAACTCACGCACAAGATGAGCAGCCTCGTGCAGCTGGAGTAACCCTGTTGATTTACATGAATTCCTCCAGACACACACTGGGGTTTATGCTCTACTGGCATTTGCATTTCTACAGTCTGGACTCAGGCTGGGAACTTTTATTGGGTGGATTCTAGCAAAACAGAAGGCAAGGAATAAAAATAACTCCATTTCTGGGCTGGGTTGATTGCTCTTACACCGGCAGAAATCCAGGCCAGCTCTATTGATTTTTAAGGAGTAACTGGGTTTATGCTGGTGTAACTATGTCCCCAGAGCTGCATGAAATGTTCACAACAAAACCTGAAATTATGTGGAACTAGCAGAGCTTCACTGTTTTGGGGTTTCATTACAAATTTGAATCTCGGACCGAGCTTGTCAAAAGATTCCTTAAGGTTCATGAACCTTTCAGTCAAGCCTTGGCCTAGAGTCAAGCCAAGCCTGAGCTAATTTATAGCTTTGCATGGAAATAATGTTAAATCAGTGGGTTTTGTTTGGTCTCGAAGCCGAAGCTTGATGCTTGCAGCCAAGCTTGGCTTTTGAGAGGTCAGTTCTCTTTGAAAGTCAAGCTCAAACCCGAATCTGCAGTGGGAGCTGTAGAAGATGCTGTCTAGATTGAAAACACAGGCTAGATTTGCAAGGGTAATGAGGGCGGTGATTTTTTTTTTGCACAGCCCTCTGAGTGCGAAAGCAAGGAGATCCGAGCTGCACTGCTGCTCCACTCTTGGAGCTGGGCGAAAAATCAGATGCGATTCATTAGGACACGAGGGCATGTAAGGATCATTTGATTCAGCTGGCTGCCAGAGTGAGCTAAGTAGTACTTAGTCCTAATCTCTGACAGTCCCTGCGACTGCCTCTTGGAGAGGCAGGAGATAGCAGTGCTCCTCTGATGCTCGGCTTCGCGCTGCAGAGACGGCGTAGTTCCCGCTGGTTATATATTGCCTGCGGGATTCAGATTCACAGGCAGCAGCGAAGCAGTTGACAGTGTGGTTTGGCAGCGCTGAGCCGGCAGCACATGCCTCCTCCCCGGCCAGCGCCGAACGCGAAGCACTCGCGGCAGCCCTGGGAGGAGAAGGATATAAAGCTGATGGAGAGGGTCCAGAGGAGGGCCACAAGGATGATCAGGGAGATGGAGCACCTCTGCTACAAGGGCAGGCTGAGGGAGCTGGGGTTGTTCAGCCTGGAGAAGAGGAGGCTCCGGGGAGACCTAATAGCAGCCTTCCAGTACCTGAGGGGGCCTACAGGAAGGCTGGGGAGAACCTGTTTAGAAAGGCCTGCAGTGACAGGACGAGGGGCAATGGCTTCAAGCTGGAGGGGAACAGATTTAGACTGGAGATGAGGAGAGGGTTCTTTGCTGTGAGGGTAGTGGAGCACTGGAACAGGTTGCCCAGGGAGGTGGTTGAGGCCCCATCCCTGGAGATATTCAAGGTGAGGCTCGATGAGGCCCTGGGCAACCTGGTCTAGTTGGGGATGTCCCTGCTGACTGCAGGGAGGTCGGACTAGATGACCTTTGGAGGTCCCTTCCAGCCTGGGCGATTCTATGATTCTCCCTTAGCTATTTGGGGCCATGCTTAGACCTAGCCCAGTCTGCCTGGCTTGTTCCTTTTCATGGTCCAGTTTAGGGAAGAAGGCCAGGAATGGTACCTTCCCCATCATCCATAGTGTTGATGTAGAAATGGCCATGGCTTGGTCATATCTGGCTCCATGAAGTGCCGTCTGACCCATGGCATGGCTCCACAGGAGCAAGGGCTTTGCCTACGCTTGACCATCTGCAAGAGAAGACCTGTGGTCTCTTGGCAGCAAATGAAAGACCCTGTTGTAGGGCAGGGGAGGAAGGTGTTTCTGCACCAGAAGGAGGACAACGGTAGCCCTGGACCCCATGCCACCATGCAGCCCTTTCCTCACAGGCTTCTGGGATGGTGAACACAGCATCTCCTCTGAGAAGTTCTCGGAAAGGTGGCTGGGTTTCTCAGTGTGATGTTGCTGTTATTTTAATGCTCTGGTGATGTCTGGAGCACCCAGATGCAATTAGAGCCCACCCATTGTCAGAAGAACTGGCCTGGCTGTGTCCCTGAGCTTGCCACCATGGAGACACTTCTCAAAATGACATTGAATCAGGAGCTGAGTTCTGCCAGGAGGCCCTGCAGAAGGTATTGCATACTCAGGCATGGTCTGAGGACCTCCCAGACAAGAGATTGTAGGTGCAGAGCTAGGCCATCCTTGCCTGCTCATGGAGCTATGTCCTCAGCAACTGTCCTGGAGTGATGCAGAAGGTCCCCAGAAATGGCACCTGACTGTAGGGCACTAAACCCAAGCACTCCAATTCCCCAGTCTTGTTTGAGCAGCATCACTAGCCTTCTTCCTATGGGACTATTGAGTTGAACTTCTTGGATGGCTGGATAAGTGCTCAATAACAGCTTGTTGAGCTCTTCCTTTGAATAATGTGATCGCCGTGTCCTGGCTGCTTGAAGGCAGTATTGTTTGAGCGTTTTGGGGACTGAGATTCACTGGCAAAACTATGCTTATCTAATCTGAGACTAGAGAGCAACATGTAATCTTCCTGGGCAATCAGAGCTAATGAGTGCAGTTCAAATGTTAACTTTTGGCCAGCCATGCACAAAGTAAACAAGCCAAAATGAGATTAATTGAAAATCAATGGAAGGGCCTTGACATGTGCTCACAGAGATGGCCCAAGCAAAATTAGAGGCTAAATTCAATGGATAAATAACTCATTGTGAGTTATTTGCTCGGCTCTACTTAAGTGGTTGATTATGTGGGTCTTTGGTTAATTGACTTATTGAGTGGCTGGCGTGGGTTTTTGGCTGCTCACTCACTCCCTGCACGTTTTTGCTATTAACTCAGCTGTTTGATGGAACAAGTAGTCTATTGTCTATTTTTTGCTGGCTAGGTTGGTGTTTGGTTGGATATTGGCTCTTGGGCTAATTGAACACATCTGCTGCTGGCTGTATGGTGGCTTGCTGGGTTCATCACTGGCTCTTTGTTTTGTTGCCTGCTCGATGTGTCGGTGGCCCAGTTTGTCACGTATTGGATGCTTGCCCTACCTAATTTCCTGCTCCTAGGCTCTTGCAAACCAGGTTCTTGCCTTTCCCGGCTGCCATTTGGGGTTGCCATTGCCTCTTCCATGATGCTTGGGCTCCTCCTCCTTGGCAAGTTTCATTCAGCGTATCATCTCTTGGACATCTGAGGGTTGTCACTGGGAAGGATGGACATTTTCTGGAAGTCCATTCCCAGCTGTAGTTGTGTTCTGCAGCCCTGGCATGGCTCCATCCTGACCTTTTACTTTTTCCATTGAATTCCTCATGATTTCTGCTGGGAAATGTGGCACGGGAGCTCTTGGGTTAGAAACAGGTGGGATGCTGGCTCAGAGGGAGACTTTGGCTCAAGTGGGGAAGGGGAGGGAAACAATGGGGAGAAGAGACCTGGGCAGGAAATGATCTCTGGAATTCTATTAAAAAGCTCGGTTGATTTTGACAGGCTCTCTTAGGGCTCTTTTGTTTGCTTTTGGCCCTGATCTAACTTTAATTTTGGGGTGAAGGAATATTTTTCCACTGTGGTAAGAACCACTCTTTAGAAATGCACGCTGGGCAGCCTAGGGACCGGCGTCATGCAGTGAAATGTGTGTTTGAGAGCAGAGCCAGCTGAGGGGGCTTCAAGAGGGACAAGGGTGGGAAGGAGGGAGAAGCCTACCCTGTGTTCTTCCTCCATGCCTTGCTGGAGCACCTGAAAGCCATTAGCACACTGGTCCCTCAGGGCAGCCGGGCTGGGCTCTGGCTGATGTGAGAGGTGTTGACTGGAGCTGAAGCTGAACTTGACAAGGCCCCAGGGAGACACTCGGATTAGCTTGTTTACAGCTCTCCTGCTCTTTCATTTCGTCTGCCATGCTTGTAAAACACTCTCTCACAGAGGAGGTGGCGGTGTGTGTGTCCTGCTTGTCTGGGGGATGCTTGGCAGTGCTGGGAAGCTGTGGCATGTGGGGGAAATGATGTCCCCCACAGCCTTCGAATGACTCTATCCCTCAGGCTGAGCACAGAGAATTAATTGACTCCTTCTCTATGTGCCATTCAGGTCAAGGTTAAAGTCATGGCCAGGGTGGGAATGTGATGGAATCTGCTCTGGGAACATCTGCCCCTCAGATTGCACAGAGACCTTATCCCCAGACAGACCAGCCATGGCTGAGTGGACCATCCTGATGGATGCTCGTTGCTCCTCTCAGACACATCGTGAAACCCCTGGTATCTGGGCAAAAGCTGGCTGCTTCACTGGCTAGACAGATGGAAGAAGAGCATCTTCCACGTCTGAGCAGTTTCTGTTGCCCCAGCCTCCTTCTGCAATGCCACACAGAAGATATACTTTGACTCTTTAATTCCCTGCTCCAAATACTGGATTTTCCTGGTGAGCTGCAGCCGTGGGTTTGGTTATCAGCCCTGGTGCTGCAGAAGGAGCAGTCCCTTCTGTGCAGAGCTGCTCTTTGGCTCAGTGACAGGAGACAAGTTCTTTGTCCTGGGATATCCAGGCCTGGTTCCCAGCAGGGGAGAAGGATGTCTGTGCCCTTGGGCAAGTCCTTGGCAACGGGACAAAGGAAAGGGGTGGGATAATGAAGTACCACTGAGGTCAAGCTTTCTGTTTCAGACCGTATCTTGGATTTCTCCAGCTGCACAGTGGCCAAGACCTCTTAAGTGACTACAATGAATGCAAACCTAAAACTTAGCAGTCTCCTCGAGCAGCCAGGCTCCCTCAGCAGCTGTACATGCCCAAAAAGCAACAACTGTTGGCCCTTGAAAGTGTAAAGCTCCTGGCTCCCACCACAAACTTGTCCATAATGCCCATCTTCGTGCATCTCTGCAGAGCCCTGGGCCAGCTGGGGTGGGAGCAGGGATGAGGAGCACACCTTGCATGGAAAGATCTTGCTCCAGCTATTTGGTTGCACAAGGAATATGCGTGGAAATAATTCTAACATTAGAAGTCGACTCAACTTTTTCTTCCCACCTGTCTCATTCTTTCTCTGTTTTTCCATATTCTGTGGCTTGTTCCCCAGCAGGCAGCCTGGGCTGGGCTGGCAGGAGCTGTTGTGGGGCACGCCAGGGAGCGAGGGAAGATGCTGCCTGGCTAAAGCTCCCTGGAGGTCACCGAAAGGTAAGGGAACAGAATAGGCCAAATTCTACACATTTTTGTTGCTGTCTGAAGTTTCTCCTGTCTTGGAAAACGCCTGCAGGGCCATCTTGCTGGAATCCTGCAGAAAAACATGGGGCTTGGGGAGGGCAGATGAAATGAAGGTGGTTCAGAGGGTTTGGATTTGTTTGTTTAGCCTCTTGGAGAGGCAGTGAGGAAGCAAGAGGTGAAGGATAGGGCGATTCCCACTTTGTCAGCTAAAGAGAAGGACAAAAAGACAGAAAGGAGGAGCAGAGAAAGCATGAATAGACTAGGCCAGCAGGGATTATGTGTCC
Organism: Calidris pugnax; assembly: GCF_001431845.1. NCBI lineage: Eukaryota > Metazoa > Chordata > Aves > Charadriiformes > Scolopacidae > Calidris > Calidris pugnax. The sequence continues at coordinate 439,193 of NW_015090832.1, read as the reverse complement.
CCAGTCTTTGGACAGGTCCTGCAGACCTGGTCCTTGGCTCCCACTTGTGACCATGTGAGGCACCAGTTCAGCATCCCTATAAGCTGCCCTATTGCTGTGATGTGAGAATCAACACTAGGGGTGATGCTTTTAGAAAAGAGCCCAGCCTGGGACTTTGGCCATTGCATGCCCACATCCCATGGGATACCCAGCAGCTGCAGCAGCTTCTCCCTGCCCTTGCTGTGTGTCCTGGTCCTGCTGAGTTTGATATAGAAGTGATCCCTGCCATGTCTTGTCCCTTGCTGAGCTCACAGCTTGTTCTAGCCCCTCTATGGGAGCACTGGGAGAGGGGAAGGAGTCTCTACCCATCTGTTTTCCAAGCCAGGGGAGAAATATTCCATCTGCCAACAAGGCTGCTGGTGGATTTTTGTCTTTCAGCAGCATGGGTTGGGGTGTCAGGTGAGGGTGGCTGTGCAGGTGCTGAAAGGCAAGAGGGTTCATGAACCAACACCATTAATAGTTTAGATACTGAAGCAGTAAAAAGTGATGCTTGTCACGGATGCTGTGTCTGTGCTGGCTGTGATGTGTCTATATTTACGCAGCCAGTTTCCTGGGGAGTAATATGGAGCCTTCCGAAATGCTGCTGCAGGGGCTGGATTAGCTCCTCCTGGGTAGGTTTACTGTGACAGTTTGTGCGGATCAAGTGATCAGTGATTAAAATCAGACAGGATCTGCCCAAAGAAATGGCTTGAATTCACATTGCCAGCTGAGATGCAGCGGCTGGATCAACCCTACCCTGTTTCTGCAAGCTGGTGGCACCCAAAGCACCCAAGATGCTGGCACCTCTGTTCTCCCTGGCTCCGTCAGCCCCTGCCAGGATCTTTTCTTTAGCTGTTTCCCCAGCACGGTCAGCAGCATGTGGCTCTGCTCTGCTGCAGCCTGGTTGGACTGGTCTGAATTAAGCAGTGAGCTTTACAAAGCTAAGAGTCATCCAGAAAGGTACTGTAAGGATGGGGATGCAGAGGGAGACCAAAGGAGCTCTGAGGTGTCCTGGAGCTAGCAGAGTTTGTCAGTGCTCAGCCCGGCACAAATATCAGTTACCCTGGGCCTCCAAACTGATTTTTTTAGCCTCAGTGAAGTGAGGACAAGTATTAATGTATGGATTCTTGTTCTACAGCAAGGAAGAATTTTCTGGATGAAAGCTTTAATTAGATTTGTTTGGACCATGTTCACATGCCTCCTGGGTTCACTTTCTGTGAATACTTTAAATAACAGTTTTATTGGCAGGAACACTTGTGCAAACTGCAAATTTGGGGTCAGCATCTCAGTTGATATAAATCAGTGCAGGCCTCTCTAAGCCAGTGGAGGTACACCAATTTACACCCACAGAAAGGCAGACTCCCTAAATGAATATTGAGAAATTAGTCTTGGAACATAAACTTGGAGTGAAAACCTCTAAGTGTTTGTGCTGGAAACCTTATCCTGAGGCTGCAGCAGCTTTCAAATTGCAGCAGGGAGCATCAACCACTGGTCGGCAGGGATCCTGGCATCCTCCAGCATCTCCTCACCTCCTCTGTCTCCCCAGATTGCAATGCTCTGCTCCCAGCCAGCCCCTTCCATACTGCTTACCCTTTTGTTGCCACCATCCAGAGTTCCATGGCCTGGACTGGCTGCCCCAGGTGCGTGCAGAGCCCTCACCCTTCTGGGGCTTGATCCAGCCCAGCTCCTGGTGTGGGCTTTGGGGGTGTTTAATTTGGAGCCTTTGAGGGATGGAAACGAGGGGGGATGGGGCTGAGCCTGGGGATGGCAAGAGAAAAAGGAGGCGAGGGGCCCTCTGATTGCTGTCTCCTGGAGGAACTGGAGCATGCCCAGAAACAATAAATGTCCAGCGATGATTTGATGCGAGTTAGGATGGAAAAGCATCACAGAGGGTGCGTCTGAGACAAGCTCTCACTTTAAACTTCGGTGAACTCTTGAACAAATTCTTGTGCATTTGCAAAGCTGTGCTCCATATGGGCCAGGGCTCGCTGGGGAGGGGGTTGTTCCATCCCTGGGGGTGCAGAACCTGCTCAGGAAACCTTTGGCCAGCGCTGCAGATGGGGAGAGGTGAGGTTGGGGATGGCTGGGCTGATGCAGAAGCAGAAGAGGGAGCGGAGCTGCTGGATGCTGTGCAGAGAGAATGTGCTTCCTTGGCTCCCTGTTATTCCAGGGGGCACTCAGGACCACATCTGGCATGGGGTAGGTCCAGGCCTGGCATTGCTGGCTGGATGCTTCACTGAATGCAGCAGTCTTTGCATCTGAAATGTTCCCCAGAACATCTCTTGCATGACGAAGGCTGCAATATATTGTAAGAATGAGCTTTAACCCTAGAGGAAGAGGCAAAAGCTGCTTCCAGGTCACCACAGGTAAAATCAGAGACACAAACCATGTTCCAGGTCTTTTTGGATTCACCATCTGTTGCCTCTCTGGTCCTGGGCAGTGATGGGGACAGAGCTCCCTGTCCCAGCTGGCACAGGACAGGCAATAAGCAGGACTGGAAGGGGGTTCTGGTGGGATTTGGGGCATGCCCTGGGAGCACCAGCACCTGCAGCCTTACAAAGTCCCCATTTGATTTCAGCACCGTTTGCTTGGCCGTGGGGCTGAGCCCTCCTGGGAAGCCCCAGGTCCCTCATGGCTGGGCAGCAGAGGGGCTTTCCCTGTGCAGAAGCAGACAGAGCAGTGGGGCCAGCTGGGATGGGAACCCTTTGGCTCTGTACCTCTGTTGCAGGGGCATCATGGCTCACTGGCTCTTATAGCCCTTTTTAGGCAAATTCTGCACGTCTGGCTGGAGCCCCGGGCTCCACAACCCTCTCTGTGGAGCTGCAGGTGGACAGCTCAAAAGACCAAGAGAGGGTTTTAATCCTTCACTGACCTAACCAGATTATTCTTGCTTCCCAGGCCAAGCATCACAGAAAGGATGACACCAGGTGTGCAAAGCAGGCTCTGGGGCTCTCGACACATGGATGGATGGATGGCACCTCCTCGGCAGTGAGAGGAGCAGGAGTAAGAGAATAACAGCAAAGTGGGAAAACCTCAGAAGAAAATACACTTCCTGATGTCTGCGTGGGTCAGACCTGGGCATTCCCCACCTTGCCTGGCACGCTGAAGGCAGTGGTGGGGAAGGGGTTGGAGAGATGCACTGACTTCCCATTCCCTGATCCACTGGACTTCCCAAATACTTTCCATCCCGGCAACTCTCACTCAGCCCAGTTGGTTTTTTTAGGGGCTGGAGACTGCTGGTCCCAAGGTGGTGGTGGGAAAGGACAAGGTGTGCGGAGCATGCCCTGGAGAACACAGATCTTTGAGGAGGTGTTTGCACTGTGGGGGAGCCTCTGCCCTGTCACAGATGTGACACAAGGCAAAAAAAATGAGGGACAATCACTGGTGTTGCAGGGCCTGGCCTCCCCTGTGCTTGAGCCACCAGCACCACCCAGGGGTTTTCCATCATGGCACAAAGGTGTGGGGTTACGCTGGGAGCCCTGATCCTACCTGGTCTCAGCAAATGGCACTGGTGGCAGCCAGCCCCAGGCATGGAGCAGTGCTAAAAATTGATGAAGTTACCCCCATGCCCATAAATACCACCCAAACCAATTAATTCTCTTGCTGATCACCACTGCTCTGCATATGGGGCCAAGGGGATCTGCTCCCTGCCTCCCCCAAGCATCCAGAAACATGGGGAGTTATTTGGGGAAGGGGAATCTCTGTTTTGCTGTGGGGCAGAGGGGCAGGGGGACTGAGAGAGGGGGCACTGGGAAGCCAGGCCAGGACTTGTCCATGGCTATCCATCCCCAGAGCATGGGAGCTGAGCCCCGGGGTCAGGCAGGTAAAGGGCTCAGTCACCCGGAATAAGAAGGGGAGGAATGTGTGGGGACCGCAGCCTCGCTGAGGGGGTTTGGGGTGATGGGGGTTGAGAGAGGAGGGGGCAAATGCCTCCCAGGAGCTTTGTGGGGAGCAGTGCTCCTCTGGGAGTGGGGTGTCAGCCTTCAAAAATAACGATGGAGCAGAAGGAAGCAGCACCATCCCCTTCCTCTGAGGCTTGCCTGGCCACAGGGCTCAGCGAGCAGCCCCTGACCAGCCCCAAAGTCACCTCGGGGAGGAATTTGCTCTTTCTCTTGTGATTTCCATGTGAGATGTGTGCAGCCCCCTGCCCTGAGCTGTGGCAAAGTACCCCTGTGAGGACGGTGCCTGCATGCACACCAAAAAATACCCCAAGCAAACAGCCTAAGCCTTCCCAATGCACTCCGGCATGGTTTTGGGGAGGGGAGGGAGGAAGGCCGGATGCGGGTAGCCCTGCCCTCACACCCAATAAAACGGAGCTGTGTCTGGTTTGTATCTACAGGGAGAACGCGAGGGAGAGAAAGAAAAAGCCTCTCCGAAATGAGATTCCTTGCATGACAGCCTGCTGACACGCTCCGGAGTGATTTTGGCAAGAAATGGGAAAGTTAAGCAGGAGCTGGGGTTTGTAGGATTGTGCAGGCACCCAGGGGGCTGGGGGTAGGGGAGGGTGCAGGGCTCCCTGGCCCCCACCCTCCTGCCACCCCTCTTCCCAGAGCTGATGCTCAACCTCTCCAGGGCACTGCCCTGCTGAAAATGGAACTCTGTAATGCAGGTTTTTGGGGTTTTATTCCCCCAAAACCTGCATTTCCCTCCCTTCTGTCCCCCCCCCCTCCCTGGCTAAGCCATCAGTGAGGGGGTGTCCAGAAGCCGGGAGCGTTGTGGTTCCCCCCCTTCTGTCCCCCCCCCCTCCCTGGCTAAGCCATCAGTGAGGGGGTGTCCAGAAGCCGGGAGCGTTGTGGATTTGGCACATGCCAGGGATGCAGGTGTGTGTCCCCAGCCAGCGACAAGTCAAGTGGGCACATGGGGTAGGTAACTCTGCTTCTGTCTGGCGGGGAAAGACAGCAGGGAAACATCAGGCTCCCTTGCAAAAAGCCCCCCTCTAACCCCATCGCCCCCTGAGCTCCGGGGAACCCCTTGGGTTTCACCCTTGGACAGGGAAGGAGCAGGCAGTGCATCACATCCCGGCAGGCTCAGGGGAGCGAGCACACATGAATCCCAAATTCCCAGGGAGCAGCTACATCCCCATCACCCCTGGGGCCACTCCTTGGAGCCACCACACGGGTGTAGGGCATGGGGTCCCAACCTGCACCCTCACGAGCTGTTTCCCATCACGGTCCTGGTACCCTCACGCCGGGGGGAGCGTGTTTCGGCGCGGGGCTTCTTTATGAGCTGTTGGCTTTGGCCGTGTGCTCTCTCCCCTGCCTCAGCCGTGGGGCTGGATCCTGGTGGGATGGGGCCAGGGGCTGCGGGCACTGCTCCCACCAACACGCAGGGGGCTGGGGGGTTTGCAGGCGCTTTTTCAAGCATCTGGCAGTTGAATATTTATGAAGTAGGAGAGCAAACCAAACGCCAGGAATCAAAGGAAACCGAACCTGATACTTGCAGTTGCTAAAAGAGTCAGGAACTGCTTTTTTTCCCCCCCTGGATGTAAAGGCAGGAGCCGTGTGTCCCCTGGGACAGCAGGGCAGGAGGCAGCAGACAAACCCATCAGCCACCTCCATCCCAGCATGGCCAGGCTGGGCTGGTGGGACCTGGAGCAGCCACACGGCTGATTTACACCCCTGCTGCTACTCCAGTCCCAAAATATTCACCTCCTTCACCAGGAGTCCAGCTCCTAAAGTCTTTTTGGAAAATTCAGTGAGGTCCCTGCATGGGTCTTGTGCAAAGAAATAGCTGTTGCTCCCCTGCCTGCGGATGGCTGGGGGTAGGGGAGAGCTGCAGCCTCTCTCTGCCAGCGGTGGAGGTAAATAAATCCCTGCTGTCCCGATAAACCAGGAGAGGTGGAAAGCTCTGGGAAGCTAAGCTCTGGGAAGCTGTTCTCAAGTGGACTCAGTGTTCCAGAAACACTGGGATCTCCGTGCCCCAGCATCGGCACAGGCAGCGCAGGAGGCTGGCGCTTGTGCAGCTGGGCTTTATTTCTTCAATCTCTCTGCATTTACTCATTTTGTTTTATTTTAATTATTTTTAATAGTTTCTCTGAGTGCTCCCTGGAGCCTTTTTTTCTAATTTAGGGACTTGAGGAAAGCTGGAGCAGAAGGGAAATATTATCAGCCGAGCTGGGATTTCTACCACATGCAGGAGTTTTGTGGCAGGTCCTCCCCCGTGCCCGTCACCACCCTCCACCCACACTCGAGCGCTGCCAAAGCCAGGAAAAGGGTTTTCTCCAGTCACTCAGCCCCGGGGAGCACAGCAGCTTGTCCTTTCCCTGGCCTGGCTGCTACCTCTGTGTGACCACCAAAGCTTTGCCAGTGCCTTGCCCGTGTCCCTGCTCTGGGGCCACCAGCAGGACACCAGTAATAACCTGTCCTCCCATTGCAGGAGGCAGTGGAATGGCTTGTGCTGACTTAATCCTTTTCTACAACTGAGAGAGGACCCTAAGTTCAAATGATCCATATTTACTGGTGCTGTGCTGTCCTTCAGGCTTCTCCATGCTGATGATTTCAGACCCATCTTGGTAACGCCCTGCTGTCCCCAAGGCTGACAAGCCTCACCCCGCAGTGATACAGCATCACTGTTACCTTCAGACACAGAGCTACTGGTTCACCTCCCCTGCTTGCCAAGCAGGGCTTTCCAAGCCACTTAGGGATGTGCCAGAGAGCCTTACCCTTGAGGATTTCCTTACTGAAAATTGCTGTAGGACCAGAGAATATCTATTAATGGTGTTTATCTCTGGGCAGCGTGGAGGATGGAGAGAAGCCTGGAGCTGCTTGGCAGTGGTACCCATGGCTGCAGCAGGGGCTGGGCACCAGCTGGGATGCTGCATCCCAGCAGCCATCACTCCCAGAGTTTCAGTGGATCCATGGTAGGCTTTCCAGCTCCAAAGCCTCACTATTTCCAGCCCATTTTGTGAGTGGTTTGCTGGGATGAATTTCCAACACTGCCCACCAGTCTGCCCAGCTGCTGGTCCTAGAGGACATGGGGGGAAGACAGGCACATCTTCCCCATGTCAGGGGCACAGCTTTGGGCTGCTTGCACTTTTCCCAAAGGAGACAATACCAAAAATGTTGTGTGATTCATTGTACTAAACAGATGGGAAATGTCTTCAGGTGTGGGGGGGTGGGATGCATCCCTGGGGGCTGTGGCAGCCCAGCTGGAGGTGCAGCTTTTGGGGTGAGCAGCTCCCAGCAGTTTTTCTCCCATGGGCTTGCAGAGGCAGGACTTTCCTTTCCCCCACCTTCTATCTAAACAAGCTGTCAAGTGCTCAGCAGACGGCTCTGCACAGGGCCAGTACCCCATGGGTGATGTGAGAGAAACAAGTCCTTCACTGTAGGACTTCTTCCTTCTCAGTCACTGAATTATTTCTGAGTCTTTCCTTCCCTCCTTCCAATTCCTCCATGGGGGTGACCACGGAAGGACTTGCTCCAGCAGATGCTCTCCCCAGCCTTGGCCAGTGTCTGCCCTGGGCCATGTGAGATGCTGATCCCACCACCAGAGGTTTCATCCTGATGCATTTGTGGGTGGTTTAAATACCTGGCCAGTTCATGTTGCTCTCCACATTGCCTTGCTCGTGCCTGGCAGAGGGGATTTAGCCCTCGGGCAGCATCAGCACCTTCCTGGCAGTGCCCACAGGAAGCTCCCCCTGGGCAGGGGGGTCCCAGGGGCCAGGAGCTGGGCTGATTGTGGGGTCTGCCTGGCTGGGACCTGAAGGTGGAAGGTGATGGAGGCAAAGTGCCTCCTCCCAGCCACCCACCCTAATGCTCCTTTTCCCTGTCATCTGGCACTCATTTTCCTCTCTGCTCTCTCCAGTGCGTGCAGACAGAGCAGGCTCCTCTCCCAGCCTGGCCTGAGTCTGCTCGTTGAGAACATGACGATGGGACATGCAAGCCTGGCACCAGCCATGGCTCCATGTAATGAGGTTTGGGATGGGGTGGCGGGGGCTGTCTGCTGGGCATGGGCACAGGCTGGGTGATGCTCTGTCCCTGCTGTGCGTGGTGGCAATGCCTGGCTCTGCTGTTGCAATGGGCAGATGCTGGGCAGGTCCCTCAGGCTGCACACACTTTCTCCTGCTGGTGTTTCTCAGCATTTCCTGGATTTTTGGCCCCAGCACTCAGCTGAACTAAAGTCAGAAGAACCCCTTGGAGCTGTGGTTTTGTGCCCTGGCTGGAGGCTTTCTCAGGCAATTCTCTTCAGCTGAGTTTTCCCCACCAGCTCAGGTTCAGCGAGTGGTGGGGGGCTCAGCACCACTTGGGGTTTAGGTCTATGTAACCCCCCTCCTCTGCCCTCCAGCCGTGCCCCATGTGTGGTACCCATAGGGATGCTCTGTCCCCCCTGCCCCCAGCCCTGCCTGCCTTGGGGTGTGCCCAGGGAGGGGGGGACACGCTGCTCTCCGGGGCCCCTCAAAGCCCTCCAGGAGCATCCCTTAAATCATCCCATTGTGTTTTGCTCCAACCCCTCCCCATTACCCTCTCCTCCTGGGGTTTTTTTGCCTCTGGATGGATCTGTTCCCCCAAACCCAGCCCCTGCCCACACTCCAGGTGCACAGCTGGACTGTTTTCATCCTCTTCCCCAGGGAGAAGTTCTGGGGTGAAAGCAGTGGTGGGAGTGTGTGCTGGGATGAGCCTGGAGGAGGTGGGCAAAGGAGTTGCACATCGTGAGCACCCCTGGGACAAGTTCTTTTATTTGCTAAAGGAGCAGTGGGGAAGCAGAGGGAGAGGACGAGCAGGCGGCAGGTAACCCCGTGAGGCAGCTGTCAGCGGGGTGGTCCCGGAGCCGAGGTGGTCTCTGAGCGTGGGCTGGTGGCTGTCCCATCCTCCCAGGAGCTGGCATCGGGCAGGACAAGCCTTAGCAGAGGCGTGGGCAGCTGGCTGGTGCCAAGGTGGCACGGGGATGCTGAGAAGACCCTGGGTCTGTCCTGGGAGCAGGAGCTCATGCTGGGGAAAGGGAGAGAAAGCAACAGCCCAGGTCAGAGTGACCCCAGCCCACCCGTTTGGCCATCAGCCCCCCCACCAGCTTGGCAGTGGAGGGCTCTGGCAGCTGGACACGGCTTCCCTGCCCAGAGCCACCATCACTGTATCCCCCCTTTGCTACCCAGGGAGGTGGGAGCAGGATGGGGGGCTCCTGAGATCCTACCGTAGGAGATGGGGAGGGTAGACCGCCGTGAGAGACATTTCCTCCCGCAGAAGGACGGGCAGCACTTGTGGTACCGTGGGCACTGCCGGTCGGTGTAGCACTGGTTGGGAGGGTTGTGCATGGCACAGACGATGCGGACGGGTGGGCAGGACCAGGCACTACCTGTAAGAAGAAGGAGATGTTTGCTCCAGGCTGCCAGAGCTGAGGGGCACTGGGGAGATGCCCCCCCTGAAAATAATCCCTTCCTCTCCCCTCCCATCCCTGCAAACATGGCTCCTTCCCAGCCCCTGGGCTTTTCCTCCCTGCCCCTTATCCCAGGACATCTCGTACCTGTCGGCAGCTCTGTCCAGAGGATGAGCATCCCCACCAGCAGGAGGGCGGCCACCGACTTCATGCTGCCGTGTCCCCGAGAGGTGTGAGCGTGGGGAGCTGGGGGGCACCAACATTTAAACCCTTGGGGAGGATGGGCACGTCCTGATGTTTGTACCCCTTTCCTCTGCTGTTGCATTGTGGTTTCCGGAAGCCTTTTGCACAAGACACAAACAGGATTGTTCAACTGCTCAAAAAGCTGTTATTCCATTGCACAACTGTTCCCTGCAGCCACACCTGGGGCTGAGGGACAAGCCAAGGGAAGATGGTCCAGGACATCATCTTCCAAGCAGCCTGGAGGCAGTGGAGCTGCTTTCTCCTGGGCAGATATGTTTCTCCAGGAGAAACCATTGTGGTGACTGCTGTGATCCCTTCTGGGGGTCCGTGATGTGGGTTTACCCTCTGTACCTTGCTTCCACATGGACCTGCAAACCAAACCTTACAGCACAATCCAGATCCACGTGGGGCTGCTTGTGCCTTCCCAGGGATGATTCTTTGAGGTTTTTCCAGAGGAAACCTGCCCCAGCCACAATCCCTGCTGGGTCCTCCTTTCCCCACACTTGCTTATGCCACCCATGGGGAAAGCAGCCTTGGCTTAGCCAAGAATGAGTCTTTCCCAAGCTCTGTGGGGGTCACCTGAACCCCAACATTCTCTCTGGGAGGCTGCTGCCATGTGGGAAGCAGGTTGGTGCTGGAAGAGAGTGGCCTCACTGGGGTAGGAGCATTAGCTCCATAAAGCCCTGTCACCAGCCAAACATCCCTGCTGTGACCAAGCCCTTGCTCCTGATGGCTCTAGGGACAAGGGACTGTAGTCCTGGCCCAGAGGGCAAAGATCTCATCAGCCTTCAGGCTTCCATCTTCTCCCTCACAAGGAGGTTGTACCCCCGCTCCAGGCAAAGCTGTTTTCTTTGGGTGCTCTTGGGCAATGGGAAATTACTCCATTTCCCACCAATGGGTCAATGTCCCCCTTGTCTTGTGTAACAGGTTCCTGGGGCCTTTCCTTGGGATTTCTGGGGCTGCCAGGAACCCGAGCTGTGCTGGAAACAAGCACTGGGAAGGTCCTGAGAGGAGAAGGCACCCCGCAGCCAAACACCCCGTGCCCCTGCAAAGGGCCAGCCTGGGCAGCACCTGATTTCACAACCGGGCAGGACGAGGAGCATCGTCCCTACGTCCCCCACACAGTCCCTGAGCCATCGCTCTGCCCCTGGAGCACCCACTTTCCATCCAGGGCATGGTGGGATCTCACCGTGCCCTTTCCTGCTCAGACTTCCCTTCTCATGTCTCTGTATGCCACGCTAACTGGACCTTAACTCACTGGATATCTGTTAATTATTGTCCAGTTTCCCTAATGATTCTGTGGCTGCATTTAGCTCTTTGTAAAATAATTTATTAAATAACTGGGAGAGTATTTTGCCAACCCAAATAGACTTTCTGGGCTGGGCATGATCTCTGAAGGTCCCTTCCAACCCCAACAATTCCGTGATGCTGTGAAAATGCCTGGTCTTGGTATGACAAAGCCAACGGGAGCCGGGAAGAGCAGTGGATCGGGCAGCGGCATTTCACCTGCCTGCTTCATCCCATCTCTCATGCAATGGAGAGGGAGGTGTAGGACTCTTCTGAGTGTCCTGGTCAGATTCCTCCCTTTCCCCATAGCCTGCTCTCTCACTCTCACCTCCTCCACTCCATCTCCCTCCCCGCGGCAGAGGGAATCTGGCCGAGGAGCCCAAATCTGACATCATCCCACGAAAACAGGAGAGTTTCAACATGTACGATGGGAATGGTGTAAACACAACCCATCTGTTGGAGCCTTTCAATGAGTTCCCAATCCCACTCCCAGCTCCCCATCCATCCTCCTGCCTGGGACTGGGCAGTGCTGGGATGCGGGTCACTTCGCTGGGGCAGCATGGAGCAAGGAGGGGTCGGTAAATCACTTTGCTAATGGGAGAAGATGCTGTGGGGGCTCACACGGGGGCTGTGCCCGGGGGATGCTGTCAGGAGGGTACGGGGTGCTGGAAGGCACTGCCAGCCCCTGCCAGTGTAGGGACTGGGCTAACTGGGAGAGCCCCACAGCAGGCTAGTGCTCACAGGGAGCCCACGGGTCTGACACCTGGGGGGGAGGGATGAATTTGGGTCCAAGCAGCTTGGCAGCCCCTCATCCCCTCCTACAAGGGGGGCACCAGCAGG
>NW_015090832.1:349632-425856 GCF_001431845.1 Calidris pugnax | reverse complement strand
GGTACCCATAGGGATGCTCTGTCCCCCCTGCCCCCAGCCCTGTCTGCTTTGGGGTGTGCCTGGGGAGGAGGGGACACGCTGCTCTCTGGGGCCCCTCAAAGCCCTCCAGGAGCATCCCTTAAATCATCCCATTGTGTTTTGCTCCAACCCCTCCCCATTACCCTCTCCTCCTGGGGTTTTTTTGCCTCTGGATGGATCTGTTCCCCCAAACCCAGCCCCTGCCCACACTCCAGGTGCACAGCTGGACTGTTTTCGTCCTCTTCCCCAGGGAGAAGTTCTGGGGTGAAAGCTGTGGTGGGAGTGTGTGCTGGGATGAGCCTGGAGGAGGTGGGCAAAGGAGTTGCACATCGTGAGCACCCCTGGGACAAGTTCTTTTATTTGCTAAAGGAGCAGTGGGGAAGCAGAGGGAGAGGACGAGCAGGCGGCAGGTAACCCCGTGAGGCAGCTGTCAGCGGGGTGGTCCCGGAGCCGAGGTGGTCTCTGAGCGTGGGCTGGTGGCTGTCCCATCCTCCCAGGAGCTGGCATCGGGCAGGACAAGCCTTAGCAGAGGCGTGGGCAGCTGGCTGGTGCCAAGGTGGCACGGGGATGCTGAGAAGACCCTGGGTCTGTCCTGGGAGCAGGAGCTCATGCTGGGGAAAGGGAGAGAAAGCAACAGCCCAGGTCAGAGTGACCCCAGCCCACCCGTTTGGCCATCAGCCCCCCCACCAGCTTGGCAGTGGAGGGCTCTGGCAGCTGGACACGGCTTCCCTGCCCAGAGCCACCATCACTGTATCCCCCCTTTGCTACCCAGGGAGGTGGGAGCAGGATGGGGGGCTCCTGAGATCCTACCGTAGGAGATGGGGAGGGTAGACCGCCGTGAGAGACATTTCCTCCCGCAGAAGGACGGGCAGCACTTGTGGTACCGTGGGCACTGCCGGTCGGTGTAGCACTGGTTGGGAGGGTTGTGCATGGCACAGACGATGCGGACGGGTGGGCAGGACCAGGCACTACCTGTAAGAAGAAGGAGATGTTTGCTCCAGGCTGCCAGAGCTGAGGGGCACTGGGGAGATGCCCCCCCTGAAAATAATCCCTTCCTCTCCCCTCCCATCCCTGCAAACATGGCTCCTTCCCAGCCCCTGGGCTTTTCCTCCCTGCCCCTTATCCCAGGACATCTCGTACCTGTCGGCAGCTCTGTCCAGAGGATGAGCATCCCCACCAGCAGGAGGGCGGCCACCGACTTCATGCTGCCGTGTCCCCGAGAGGTGTGAGCGTGGGGAGCTGGGGGGCACCAACATTTAAACCCTTGGGGAGGATGGGCACGTCCTGATGTTTGTACCCCTTTCCTCTGCTGTTGCATTGTGGTTTCCGGAAGCCTTTTGCACAAGACACAAACAGGATTGTTCAACTGCTCAAAAAGCTGTTATTCCATTGCACAACTGTTCCCTGCAGCCACACCTGGGGCTGAGGGACAAGCCAAGGGAAGATGGTCCAGGACATCATCTTCCAAGCAGCCTGGAGGCAGTGGAGCTGCTTTCTCCTGGGCAGATATGTTTCTCCAGGAGAAACCATTGTGGTGACTGCTGTGATCCCTTCTGGGGGTCCGTGATGTGGGTTTACCCTCTGTACCTTGCTTCCACATGGACCTGCAAACCAAACCTTACAGCACAATCCAGATCCACGTGGGGCTGCTTGTGCCTTCCCAGGGATGATTCTTTGAGGTTTTTCCAGAGGAAACCTGCCCCAGCCACAATCCCTGCTGGGTCCTCCTTTCCCCACACTTGCTTATGCCACCCATGGGGAAAGCAGCCTTGGCTTAGCCAAGAATGAGTCTTTCCCAAGCTCTGTGGGGGTCACCTGAACCCCAACATTCTCTCTGGGAGGCTGCTGCCATGTGGGAAGCAGGTTGGTGCTGGAAGAGAGTGGCCTCACTGGGGTAGGAGCATTAGCTCCATAAAGCCCTGTCACCAGCCAAACATCCCTGCTGTGACCAAGCCCTTGCTCCTGATGGCTCTAGGGACAAGGGACTGTAGTCCTGGCCCAGAGGGCAAAGATCTCATCAGCCTTCAGGCTTCCATCTTCTCCCTCACAAGGAGGTTGTACCCCCGCTCCAGGCAAAGCTGTTTTCTTTGGGTGCTCTTGGGCAATGGGAAATTACTCCATTTCCCACCAATGGGTCAATGTCCCCCTTGTCTTGTGTAACAGGTTCCTGGGGCCTTTCCTTGGGATTTCTGGGGCTGCCAGGAACCCGAGCTGTGCTGGAAACAAGCACTGGGAAGGTCCTGAGAGGAGAAGGCACCCCGCAGCCAAACACCCCGTGCCCCTGCAAAGGGCCAGCCTGGGCAGCACCTGATTTCACAACCGGGCAGGACGAGGAGCATCGTCCCTACGTCCCCCACACAGTCCCTGAGCCATCGCTCTGCCCCTGGAGCACCCACTTTCCATCCAGGGCATGGTGGGATCTCACCGTGCCCTTTCCTGCTCAGACTTCCCTTCTCATGTCTCTGTATGCCACGCTAACTGGACCTTAACTCACTGGATATCTGTTAATTATTGTCCAGTTTCCCTAATGATTCTGTGGCTGCATTTAGCTCTTTGTAAAATAATTTATTAAATAACTGGGAGAGTATTTTGCCAACCCAAATAGACTTTCTGGGCTGGGCATGATCTCTGAAGGTCCCTTCCAACCCCAACAATTCCGTGATGCTGTGAAAATGCCTGGTCTTGGTATGACAAAGCCAACGGGAGCCGGGAAGAGCAGTGGATCGGGCAGCGGCATTTCACCTGCCTGCTTCATCCCATCTCTCATGCAATGGAGAGGGAGGTGTAGGACTCTTCTGAGTGTCCTGGTCAGATTCCTCCCTTTCCCCATAGCCTGCTCTCTCACTCTCACCTCCTCCACTCCATCTCCCTCCCCGCGGCAGAGGGAATCTGGCCGAGGAGCCCAAATCTGACATCATCCCACGAAAACAGGAGAGTTTCAACATGTACGATGGGAATGGTGTAAACACAACCCATCTGTTGGAGCCTTTCAATGAGTTCCCAGCTCCCCATCCATCCTCCTGCCTGGGACTGGGCAGTGCTGGGATGCGGGTCACTTCGCTGGGGCAGCATGGAGCAAGGAGGGGTCGGTAAATCACTTTGCTAATGGGAGAAGATGCTGTGGGGGCTCACACGGGGGCTGTGCCCGGGGGATGCTGTCAGGAGGGTACGGGGTGCTGGAAGGCACTGCCAGCCCCTGCCAGTGTAGGGACTGGGCTAACTGGGAGAGCCCCACAGCAGGCTAGTGCTCACAGGGAGCCCACGGGTCTGACACCTGGGGGGGAGGGATGAATTTGGGTCCAAGCAGCTTGGCAGCCCCTCATCCCCTCCTACAAGGGGGGCACCAGCAGGATGCAGAGTGGAATGGGGAGGGGAGGGTGAACAGCACTGCAGAAAAATACATATCAACAATTTAATAAGACTCAAAAAGAAAAAAAAAAAAAAAAGAAAAAAGAGACTCTCCCAGCTGGGATTCATCAGGGAGAGCTTTCCAGGAGTAATAATAAGGAAAGCAGACGCCAGCGCAGTAATGCCTTCGTGCTGGCCAGGGCGAGGTGTGCTCCTGGGAAAGCAGGTAGAGCAGGCGAGATCCCACCGAGCAGGGACCAACGGTGTCCCTCCAGCGAGGCAGGTGCTGCCGGGGCAGGGAGCACCCCCAGGAAGGGCTGTCTCAGCCATCTACAGGCAGCCGGAGCATGGACCGTAGCCCTGTGGGCAGCCCCTCTGCTCAGAGCCGGGCTGGGGGCTGGGGAAGGGCTCCTGTTCCTTCCCAGGACTGGTGATATTAAGCCTAAAAAGGGAATTGTTGAAGTCTTTACCAAAGAAGGAAGGCTGGCTGCGCTGTCGGCAGGCAGAGCCGGGGGGAGGGATGCCGTGGCACAGCCCACAGGTTTGGGGGCTCACTCCCCTGCTTCTCCTGGGCTCCCCTCGAATGCACGGGGTCCAGATCCAGCCCAGAGGTGCTGCGGAGGCTGATGCTGTGCACTGCCAGCCTCGGGGCTGCTGCAGGGCTGAGCCACCCAGATCCCATGCAGTGGGTGTGAGGAGGCAGTGGGGGATGAGACTGCAGTCCCCTCTGTAAATTTACCCCATTCTTTCCCTGCCTGCACCTGCGTGTGTTTAAGCAAGGCTCCCACGGGGGCAGAAGAAGCCATACCCCAGCTTTCTGCTCCTCCCAGGGCCTTCCTCCACCCTCTGTCCTTCATCCTTCACCTTCCTCTCTCCATCCTCCACCCTCTATCTTCCACCCTCCATCATCCATCCTCCATCCTCTGTCCTCCACCTTCCAATCTTCATCCTCCACCCTCCAAGCCCCTTGGCACCAGGTAGAGCAGGGGAGAAGAGCTCTGCCCTGGCGTGTGCAGAGACCTTCCACTGTCCTGCACCCCGTGGAGGGGTCCTGGCCCCTCTCCCCAAGCTGGCAGATTTATTTCACATCTCCCTATCCCTCTGTCCTTGTCACCATCACCAACCAACTGATGTTCAGAGACAGGCAGAGCATCCTGTGGCTGGAGAGCCACACCAGGAGGCCAAGTCCTGCGATGGACAGTAAGTGCTGCTGCCGTGCAAAGGTCCCAGCAAGGAGCAGCCAGAGGCTCTGCCTGGGGTGAGAGCTCCTGAGCTATTTTATAATGAGGGACTGCAGTTCTTGATGGGCTACAGGTCAAACGCATGGTTATTAGAACTTAGTAAATGTGGTTGTAACAGCCATCTGGCACTTCTTTTATATGCAATAACCATCCCATTACATCGAAATAAAATCCACATTTAAGGCACTTAATTGCACAAGTGGCCTTTAGCTTTTTCTCTCTCATCTCATAAAAAAACCCTCCCCATTTCCATCTGTCACAGCAGAAGAGCTTGGCTGCGGGTCTCCAGCCTCCTCTCGAGGCTGGGCTGGTGCCTGCGGGGTGTTTCAGCCCCCGGGGAAGGCACCGGAGCCGGCCGGGCTCCCCACAGTCTCTAAGGCTGGAGGGTCCCCAAGGCTCTGGCGCCTTCCCCCGGGGTGGTGGTGGGGTCAGCCACCCTGCAGCCTCTGGGAGGGGTCCCCAGCATCCCTGGGGATTGGATGGTCATCTCCTGATATGGACTAGAGCAGGGCTAATGGAAGGTCAGAGACTCATCTGATAGCTTGAACAGAAAAGAAATGCCAACTCACAAAGGATTTTGAGATCATTTTAGTTTGACTTCACTCCAGTCCTGGGCAAAATACCTTCCCCTTGGCCCAGTTTCTCTCCAGGAAGGGCAATGGGATGGGAAATGCCATCGCAGCTGGCCAATATGTGTCTTTGGGTTACTGCAAGTCGTAAGGCGATGCCAACCCAACTCAGCAAAAAAAAAACCCTTTCTGGGACAGAATATCAAAATCAGACGCTCTGATGCAAAACATTTTTCCCTTCCCCCAGAAAAGCTACAGTGACAGGATTTTGGAACGCGCTTTGGAGGAGCTACATCTCCCAAGGGGAAAGGGGAGAGGAGTAACCCAGTGCGTGCGAGATGCTCACGGCACAGATGGGTGCCTGTATTCTCATCCCATCGTGCCCATCCATGATGGATTTGTGCCTGTATCCTCGTACGGGTACCTATCTGTGCTGTGAGCATCTCCTGCGTTGAGGTGGTCAAACACGTCCAGGCTCAATAATTGGGGGATTTAGGTGAGATTGGTGGTTCAGTGCTGTCAAAACCGAGCTGATGGGAAGCACGTCTTGGCTGGGCTTTGTAAACCCACAGTGAAGCTGTCCCAACCCCACCTCGGTGTCACCCAAAGAGAAGCCAATGTCACCACGGCTCCGTCGCAGAGGGAGAAGCAAGGGCAGCCAAGCACAGCCAGGAACAGGCTGCCTTCTCGGCGGTGGCTTTCCACATGAATCAGCTCCCTGGCTTCTTGTTTTCCCCCAGCGAGGCCTAGAGCCTTGGCCATGTTACACCAAGTGTCCCCAAACCCAGGGAGAGCAGAGGCAGAGGACAGTGGTGTGAGCGGGAGCTGCTCCAGTTCCAGGGGATCTTCCCAGGAAAGCAAAAAGCACAAGTTCCCAGTGCCCTCTGCAGGAGGAAGCACAGCCCTTTTCCCCAAATTTGGGGGCCTTTCAGGAGGGCAGTGAGCAGCAGGACGAGCTTGTTGTCCCCGCTGTGGGATGGGGACCCAGAGCCCCACCTGCCCGTGCCCAGGGGACATTTTGCACATGGATGTGAGCTTTGCTTTGCTGCAGGAATCTGGGGTCCCCCAATTGCCGCTCCCCCCAAGAGTCACCTGAAATAATCAACACGGGGCAAACAGACGGTGTTATGTATTCCCGGGGGTAAATGCAGCTTGTTTAACTGAGAGGTTTGGGTTTTGCACAGCAGAGCTGGGGCTTAAACTTACACTTGCTTTTGATTTTATTTTTGTTTATTAATTTGGTACTTAGGGAAAAACAAGGGGGGAAAAAATGAGGCTCCCCTAAATCAGGGATTGCTGAAACAATCCCTTAAACCTCACACACCTCCGTCAAGGAATCTGAGCGAGCAGCGTTGCACAGATTTACTTCTTCATCTGAAAACACCCTTCCCAAAGCCCCTCTGTTCCCCCTGGGAGCTCCCTCCTCACCACAAACCCCATGCCCAGGAGCGAGGGCATCGCTCCCAGGGTCAGGCTGATGAAGTCCAGGAGAAATGCCCACTCCAGGCTGCCAGAGGTCACCCACCCTCCCCGTGGAAAGCGTGCAGCGGGGCATTGCCCTTTCTGCCCCCGCTTTGCTGGGAAAAGAGAGCTTTTTGGCAAGCAGCAGCTGAAGAGCCGGTGGCTTTGCCAGAGGCCAGCTGTGACGGTCAGCTGTAATTAAGAGCAGCAGGTTATTGCAGGGGGGTGACGGGAGAAGCTGACACCCGCTGCTGGTCACTCCGGGGTGGCAGAGGTCACTGCGTCACGGGTGGATTGGCAGCCCCGCGTTGCTTGGTGGCATTTCTGTTGAGTTCTGGGGAGTTTGGGGGTCTACTGACACCCCCAGCAGACCCTTCTCTCGGGTGTGTAAGTGCCTTCCCACCGTGGCTGCAGGGAAGATGGAGCTGGTGGGACAGTGGGGAAATGGTGCAACAGGGCTGTGAGACCAGCAGCATGGGCAGATCCCAAAGGCGTGGGCTGGCATAGAATCATAGGATGGTTTGGATTGGAAAGGATCTTAAAGACCACCCAGTTCCACCCCCCTGCCCTGAACAGGGACACCTCCCACCAGACCAGGTTGCTCAAAGCCCCATCCAACCTGGCCTTGAACCCCTCCAGGGATGGGGCAGCCACAGCTTCTCTGGGCAACCTGGTCCAGGCTCTCACCACTCACACAGTAAAGAATTTCCTTCTGATATCTAATTTAAATCTCCCCTCTTACAATTTAAAACCGTTACCCCTCGTCCTATCACTACGTTCCCTGATAAAGATTCCTTCCCCATCTCCCTCGTAGGCCCCCCATGGCCATGGCACAGTGTGGCATAGCAGGCACAGCACGGTGGGGCATGGCACAGCATGAAACAGCACGGCAGGACATCGCATGGCACGCCATGGTGGGGCACAGCATCATGCGGTGTGACACAGTCTGACACAGCATCATACACGATTAAATGCTGGATCATGTCCAGAGGAGAGTCACCAAGCTGGTGAGGGGTCTGGAGAACAAGTCCTATGAGGAGAGGCTGAGGGAACTGGGCCTGATAAGTTTGGAGGAGGCTGAGGGGAGATCTCATTGCCCTCTACAATCCTTCAGGGATGAAAGGAGGTTGTAGAGAGGTGAGTGTTGGCCTGT
Source organism: Calidris pugnax (assembly GCF_001431845.1). NCBI lineage: Eukaryota > Metazoa > Chordata > Aves > Charadriiformes > Scolopacidae > Calidris > Calidris pugnax. The sequence continues at coordinate 418,066 of NW_015090832.1, read as the reverse complement.
TCTCCCAAGGGAATAACGACAGGACCACAGGAAATGGTCTGAAGTTGCAGCAGGGGAGGTTTAGATTAGATATTGGGAAGAATGACTTTCCTGAGAGGGTGGTCATGGACTGGAACAGCCTGCCCAGGGAGGTGGTGGAGTCACCATCCTGGAGATATTTAAGAAACGTATAGATGTGGCACTTCAGGGCATGCTCTAGTGCCCAAGACTGTTGGTTTGTGTCTGTTTGTGGGGGGGTTCTTTGTGGTTTGTTGGTTTGGGTTTTGGTTTTTCTTCCTTTTGTGGTTGGGCTCGATGATCTCAAAGGTCACTTCCAACCATGAAGATCCTGTGATTGCAAGACATGGTGTGACGCAGCATGGCATGGCATAGCATGGCACCACTTGGCACGACCGTATAAGCCATGATATGATATGATATGATATGATATGATATGATATGATATGATATGATATGATATGATATGATATGATATGATATGATATGATATGATATGATATGATATGATATGATATGATATGATATGATATGATATGATATGATATGATATGATATGATATGATATGATATGATATGATATGATATGATATGATATGATATGATATGATATGATATGATATGATATGATATGGCAGGACACAGCAGGACACGTGCCCACCACCCGCCGCGCATTCCCGCCGCTTCCCCTTTAAGGCCCCATGGCGCCCCGCGCGCCGCGAGCGGCTCGGCCAATCAGCGCAGCCCACATCCTCGCCAGGGGCCGCCTCCGCCCGCCGCCGGGCGGTCCGTACCACTCCCGCTACACAGGGGGAGCTTCCGCCGCCGCTTCTCGGAAAGCCGCGCCGCCTCCCTCTCCCCTCCCACCTCCCGCACACACCCCGCTCTCTGCTTCTTTTCACGGATTTTCGGTGTCCGCAACGGGCGTCCGTGGGACTGAGACCGCCTCCCAATAGACGCCGTCCCTTCCGCCTCCCCCGTGATGCGGCGCAATGGTGTGGGCCGGGGCGGGGCGCGGGGCGGAAGCGGCGCCGTGGCGCAGGCGACGGGCGGCATCATGGCGGCGCCGGGTGAGGCGAGGGCTGCGGCGGGGAGGGGATGGCGGGGAAGGGCTGGGTCGAGGCGTAACTCGCTTGTCTCTCCGCAGGCCCGCGGCTGCGCTTGGCGGCGGCCATCAGCCTCCTTCTCCTCCTCGCCGGTGCCCAGGCCCTGGCCCCCAGCCACCGCCTCACCTCCCGCGACCTGGCCCGGTTGAGGGCGGCTCTGGAGCGGCCCTTCGCCGACGTGCAGGCCGCCTACTACTCCATCGTGGGCCTCGACAGCCTCGGGGTGCGGGTGGCCGACGAAAAGGTGAGCGGTGGGGGCCCGGCGGGGCTGGTGCTCCCCAGCCCTCGCTGTGCTGAGGGGCGGTATGCGCTGCGCTGCACAGCGGCAAAAAAAGGAGGCCCGAGGAGCTTGTGTGGCGAGCTCTGCTCTGACAAAATCCTGAGGGAAACATAAAGCATGTGTGCGTTATGCTCTTAGCAAGTATCAGAGTAAATCACTAGTAATTACTGACAGTCTTTCAGGTGTGCTGCTTGAATGAATTGCATCTTTGTCTGGGCCCCGGACTCTCTTATGCTTAAATGCCTCTAAATGGTGATTTTGCGGCTTGCTCTTCCATAGCCTGTGGTGACAGTACTGTAACTATCAATTTGCTTCACTGTTTGGTGAAAAAGACTTCTGCCTGTAGCATGTTTGCTTCGCTGCTCTGTTAAATAGAGCTCTTGTTATTTCATTTCAGTTCCCACACCAAATTCAGCCAGGTCACTTGATCTTGGTATTTTTATGTACGTAATATGTCTCCTTGTGTGCAGGCTGGAAACAAAGGCTGTGGGATCAGCATGTCCTTTCATGCCTTTAAGCATTTCTAGTTTAAATGTTGCAGGTTGTCCTTGTAACAATCTCCTTACGTAGCTATGTCTGCTTACATGCACCAGTACACACTTACCTATGCGCCTGAGCTGCAAACATAAATCTCTCCTAAATTCATCTAGGTCACTCATTCTAAGCCATTTGCACTTAGTGTCTCTTTGAGTGTTGTGCATTTGCTCCCTAAATTCATAACTGTGAGGCTTCTGAAGGTGTTGTGGTTCACCACACCACACACCTCTCTGTGGCTGATTACTGGTCATTTGTGGGCTGGGCTGAGAACCACTGCTTGCATTTATGTCACTGTGGCTGTCGTTCTCTAATAGTTCTTAGTTTTGGCAATGGTAATACAGCCTTTGGTTTTGCAGGTGAACAATAATTATTTGTTGCTTGAGGTTTGTGATAAGATTTTTTGGGATAGTGTACCCTTCACAGGGTGAGACTATTTAAAGGGTAGAGGTGGTAAAAATAACAGCTAGACATAACACTTGAACATACAATAGTGAGTGTAAAGATAGGATTGGGGGGGTAACGGTTTTAAACTGAAAGAGGGGAGATTTAAATGAGATATAGGAAGAAATTCTTTACTGTGAGGGTGGTGAGAGCCTGGCACAGGTTGCCCAGGGAAGCTGTGGATGCCCCATCCCTGGAGGGGTTCAAGGCCAGGTTGGATGGGGCTTTGAGCAACCTGGTCTGGTGGGAGGTGTCCCTGCCCAGGGCAGGGGGTTGGAGCTGGATGGTCTTTAAGATCCTTTCCAAACTAAACCATCCTATGATTCCTAAGTAACTGTAGCATGAAAATCCTGGCCAACTTGTGAAGACCTATTCTCCACATACATAAATCACTGGGTTTGAATATGAACAGTCACATTCTTGGTTATTTTCTGGTTAAAATGGATTCTTAATGATCTGTCTTTCTAGTTGTCAGTTAATAATAACCTTGCTGCAGATTAATGAGTAGTCTCGTTGCTTGCCTTCAAACTGTAGCTGCTTCCCCGACTTTTTGTTCTCTGTGCTTTGAAATTCTGTGTTCTACATCCGTTAATGATTGTGTGTGATATGCAGCTGGGAAGGAAGCTCGCCCACAGAATTTCTGTTCATCTGTTCTCTATCTTGGGAGATTTTCCCTACTAAATATACCCATGAGGCTTTTATTTTTATAGGTTTTATAATTATAATTTATAATAATACTATTATAAAGTATAATATAATTTATATTATTGAATTCTTGTTGCAGTAGAGTTTACATGAAAACACATCTCTTTTAGCAGGAACCAGCTTTTTTTCTGTGCAGCATTTGGCAGAGTAGGATCCAGGGAGTTACAGGCTCTGCTACATCACAAAATTACTAGGGATTTCATTTGCCTTTTTTCAGTACAAAAGTACACAGCAGTGTACGTGAAGTTGTCTTAGAGTATCATTTAAATCTCTCAGTGGCTTGAGTCAAGACTGTTGCTGTAATTTAACTTGTTTCTTTGCAGGCTGCATGTAATTTCATCAAATCTCACGTGGACTCCAGCAGTGTCGATTCCCTCTTCTACGCTGCACAGTCCATCCGCGTCCTCTCTGGCTGTGAGGTGAGTTTGGAGCCCTGAGCTCTGAAGATCAAGGATATATTTACCTTCATCTTTTTCTCAGTTTCATTTTATGTATACTTTTACTTTCTTTTAGTGGGCTGTACTCTGTTGTCTTTTAGGTAAATAGCTTATGAAGTGTCTGGGATTACTCTATACAAAGTGTAAAGATACAAAGCAAGTATTTGGTCCAGAGTAATTCTGAGGGGATGGGTGGCTAAGAAAAAAGGAGGCAGCACATTTTAATAGAATTCCCAGCAGCTGCATCAATTAGAAACTCTTTGGATGTAGACCTTGTGTTGAAACACTACAATAATGCAAATGCAGCCCCCCCTTGCTGCATTGCGGGTGGGTTTTCTAAGCCCCATTTTTCATCAGCATCTCCAGCTGCTGTGCAATGATGTGTTGCCAGATGAAAAGCAGTAGCAGGTTACCAGGATAAATCTGAATCGTGGATTATCCTGACTAATTGAGAGCTGACAGCAAAACTTAAGGATTTAATTAATTAAATCCTTAAAAGTTAATGAATGCTAGAGGGCTTTTCCCCAAAAGCTTGTAGTATTTCACCAGTCAGGTGTGTGGCTCCAGGAAGAAATCAGTGGCAGCTGGGCATACTTGTTTTTTAAAGTGTGAATCAATGTCTTCCCTGTGTTCTTCCTCAGGTGACCATTTCAAATGAGACTAGGGAGCTGCTGCTTGCAGCTGTCAGTGAGGATTCCTCCATCACCCAGATCTTCCATGCTGTTGGGGCCCTGAGCAGCTTTGGCCTTCCTTTAGCATCTCAGGAAGCACTCAGTGCCCTTACTGCTCGTCTTAGCAAAGAAGAAAATGTGCTGGCGTAAGTCTTTCAGATGGAAATTATTCATTGTTGCATGTTTATCCTCTAGGCAGTTAGATTTGAGAGTAAAGGGGTTTTTGACACTTAATTTTTATAATATAGGTGTAGTAGAATAGTTGCTGTTTTCATTTGATGGATTTGTCCCGTTCATTATTGTCCCTCTGAGGGAATGAAAAATATGTTTTGGGGCTATTTTTTGTGTGATTTTGCAAATGAGCGTGTATGTATCCAGTTTAATTGAAGAATAACTGTCAGTAGAGAGAACCCATCCCAAAGAAGCTTCCTCTGTTTAAAGATTCACAACAAATTCTTGACTTAATACCCAACCATGGTTCTGTGTCATTTCTGCTTACAATAGACTTAATGCTCTGCCTCTGCCCTGCTGTTTGTAGGTTGGGATGCCTGTACTGCAGGGTGGAAAAAACATGCCAGTGGAGGAATCTTGTAATTTATCACCAAAGAACTAAGTAATTTTATTGTGAAAGGAGAGAATAGGGATTTCCTTAAAAGCGAGGGAAGAAAGGGAAACTTTAAAACTTGCTTTATTGACCAAAAAAAACCCCAAAACAACTCCTAGAAGGCTCAGTAGCAAGTGTGGGGATCTGTGCTATGCAGGAATCAAAGTTTGGTTTCTTCTCTGCCTCTGAGTCTATGAGTTTATTGCAGCGCTGATGCAGCTAAAGTGGTGTTTCCTTATGACTTCTAAGTTACCACTAAATCACTTCAGATTCATTGCCTTGAGTCAATTGAATGCAGTAACAGCTGTTTTACACTTCATTCAGAAGAGAAGCTGTAGTTGTTTTGATTTGAATGATGCTTGGCTTTGAAGGAAGGAGAATCATACAATTGTTTGGTTTTGTTTGTTGTTTAAGAACCATCCAGGCTTTGGAGACGGCATCGTACTTGTCCCAGCAGGCAGATCTAAGTGGCATTGTTGAGGAGATAGAGGTAGGAACACACTGTGCTCTCTAATTATTCAGGAATTTGTTAAACCTTTGCAGTACTGAAAGATGTATTAATGTGAAACACAAAATGAAAAATGGTTAATTCCTTGCCTGCATGATGTGGGTTGCTTTGGCAATTGCTTTCAAGCAGATATTTCTTTTGGGCTTTTAACGGTTTCACAGTGGACTGAAACACAGGAAGCCATGACTCTTAAATATTATTAAATCCGCTGAAAGTTTCTTTTTCTTCCTGTTTCTCAATTACTATTACAAAATACCTCAGTGATCCCATACAGATGCTCTCTCTCTGTGGATCTGCTAGAACGCAATTTAAATTCTAATAACTCTCTCTGTCAGGATCTTGTTGCTCGCCTGGATGACTTGGGTGGAGTTTATCTGCAGTTTGAGGAAGGAATTGAGACCACTGCACTGTTCGTTGCTGCTGCCTATAAGCTTTCGGACCATGTGGGTACGGAGCCTGCAATGAAGGAGGTCTGTGTCTGCCTCTTCCTCCCTCGCACCCTGTACCTCCCAAAAAAGGGTCTGCCCAGTCCCTGTTGACCAGTGCAAGAGGCGGTGTGACTGGGTAGAGCTTCTACTGGAAAAAAAACAATGAACACACTCATTGAAAAAAGACATCTTGGAGGGAAGGCTAAATAATAGAATGTAGGAGGAAATTCCACCTTTAAGATCACAGACTGTATTTGGGTTTCTTTTTTTTTTCTTTACTTTTTTAAATGTACAGAAGGAAATTGCAAGTGAGGCCTACTTTTTCTTTGTTTATTGACACAAGCTGTGAAAAAAAAAAAACAACCAAACCCTCTTGTTTCAGAGTTTGTTCTGGTATTTGGCACTTGTCTGGTACTTTCCAGCATTTCAAAGTGTTTTGCAAATGTTATTTACCTGTGAGGAAATGCAGTCGCACTAGTTTGGTACTAATGTGGTCTCCTTTTTGGGCACCTCGTGCACCTACAGGAATTCAGATGCAAAACCTTGTTGTTTAAAATGAAAGACTGTTGGAAATTCCTCTTGAGCTTGATTAAGCTAGAAATCATTACTGCGAGCTATCCACTTAGCATATTTTTTTTTTTCCACAACGAGTTAATTGAGTTAGATATACTTTTGATTGAGAATGGCAGCTCCCTAAAGCACAAGCCAAAGTGTCAGGGTTGAGACCAAAGCCGGTGTAAGACGTCTGAGTTCATTCCTGGCTCCCTTCCATGCTCCTGCCAAACAGGCTAATGCAAAGTAATTTTGATGTCATTTTTGAGGTGGTGATTCTGCTGCACACAATTCGAACTGTCAGCGTCCAAATGATGCTTTTAAAAAAAAAAAAAAGACCAATTAAGGAAAATCATTTAGCGTTGTATCAGAATTGTGCTGTCAGAAGTGCTATTGTTGGGACTTAAAGCTTTCTCTCTGGTGAATGGTGAGAGTGCCTCCAGAATGCCACAAAACTCTCTTTAAAAATTAACATGTAGTATTGTTTGCAAAAATAGCACCCCTTTTTTTTCCCCCCACAATTTAAATGAGTGTCAGTTGCTGATTAGGGCCTGGAGCTATGCCATGCCCTACATGTCAATGAAAAACACTGCAGGATTTGCACTATGTGGGAGTTTTGTAGCATCTGTCAGGATGCTTTCTCTATTTGTCACGTGTGTTGGTGCTCATTAATAAAAGTAGGGGGGTGAAAATTTGAGATGCAGTGGATTTACTCTAAAAGTGTTCTTTGTAGGTTACTAAATTGTATGGCGGATTGCTTTATTTGGGATTGTCTTGGATTATTCTCATTTCTGCTTTTAATTTAGCCCACAATCCTTTGCTTGGGTCAAAGTACAGGTAACCAAACCCTCTGTTTGCCAGACTAGCAGGAAGTAATGGAAGAATGTGAGTAACATGACGTGCCCTGTGGAGTGTGGCTCAGATATTCTAACCCTACAGACTGCAAAACCAGCTGGGCGACGTGGTCCCACTCCTACTTGGGAGAGAACAAATTAGCTTTGGCACATCCCAGAGGCAGAGCTGGCTCTGTGCTTCTGGTGGTACTGCTTTAAAGCTAATCCTCTTAGCTTGAGGACACTGCTGAGCCGAAGGGGATAAGCCTGCATGGGCCCAGACTGGCTCCTTCCAGAGCCATTAGGATGCTCTGCATCACCTCTCGGTGGCCTTCCCAGCTTGGCAGGTAGCCAGGACATCTAGCCTAGTCCTCCTCCACTGTATGAAGACAGTTGTGTGGCTCCTGGAGCCAGATTGTCTTTTTGCAGCTGCATGCAGTCCAGAGACTTGAGCTGATGGCATCCTCTGTTCTGAAACGTGTAGTTTGAAGAGGGAGATCCACCTTCTGGTTTTGCAAGTTTTCAGCACAATTACAACAGTTGTGGTTGGAATCTCCCAGCCAAGAATAAGAACGCTAATGGGATATTCAAAAGGTAGCTCATTTTGGGTTACCTCATAACTTGAGTTATTTTTTAAAGCAAATGGGAAATTAAAGTCTTTATGAATGGTGTTTTTATTAATAACATTATACTGAGCCAGTTTACAGTGTTGTGGTAAGGTCCTGGTGCTGATGTGATTTGCTTTACCTCTTTCAGGATCAAATTATCCAGTTGATGAATGCAATTTTTAGCAAGAAAAACTTTGAGACGCTCTCAGAGGCCTTCAGCGTTGCTTGTGCTGCGGGCTCTTTGTCACGGAACCACTACCACTTGCCTGTCATTATTGTCCCCGACGGGCCTGCAGCTGTGTCTCACCACCAGCCCGTGCTCAGGGTGAGTCCGTAGCTTCAAATCTTAACTCTTTGGCTTTGTCTTTAGTATTGTAGGTCTGGGCTGGCTGAGGGTGTAAAGTGATGCCTCTCATTTTGAGCTCCAGGACTCAGTTGCCAGTAGATCCTGGGGTTTTAGTGCTTTTTATGAAGTGATTCTTAGGGACTTCTGCTTACCCAGGGCTTACCAGACACTGCCTCAAAAAGGCACCGTGTGATAGTCAGCTCTGCTGGCTACAGGCTTTGGCTTTCCTGGTCATGTTAGAAAGAATGAGCTGAATCTGGGATGCTGGGCAGGGGACAATTCTGGGAGTGTGTAACGCAGAGGGGTAGTGAGTTGTCTGTGCATTCCCTCTGCGGGGAATTCCCTCCCTGCATTCCTTCTGGGACAACAGGTTCCACAGAAATTTTTGTTTGTTTTTTTTTCTCTTGTAGCTACGTACAGGCTTTGGCTTTCCTGGTCATGTTAGAAAGAATGAGCTGAATCTGGGATGCTGGGCAGGGGACAATTCTGGGAGTGTGTAACGCAGAGGGGTAGTGAGTTGTCTGTGCATTCCCTCTGCGGGGAATTCCCTCCCTGCATTCCTTCTGGGACAACAGGTTCCACAGAAATTTTTGTTTGTTTTTTTTTCTCTTGTAGCTACAAGTGACTGATGTTATGTCCCAGCCACTGACTCAAGCTTCTGTAAAGCTTGACTACGCCAAGTCTGCATCGAGCAAAGCCACTGTCCTTCAACAAACACCATTTACTCTGTCAGGGTAAGAGAATAATCTTATTTTTACAGTTTGTAAGGCAAACAGGTGTTATTTAAACATTGTTGGACTTACTTTTGTTAAACATTCCTCTGGTGGAAGGACACGTATGTGATGGAAAACACAAAATGCTGTAGTTTGGTTGGTAGGGGGTGGCTTAGCACCTTTGGTAGTGATGGTGAATTTCTGTTGCTTTTTCTTTTGATTGGGAGTGGGGAATCACACAATTCTTCTGACTTGGGGGGCACTTCTAAGAATTCCTTTCCTGCTGCACTTTAGCCATGATAGTTTTGTGTTGCATTTGTCTGTTTGCCTGCTTAATCTAGCATATTTGGAGATGTTTTGATAACAAGATGTTACTTATTTGTAGCTGCTGTTAGTCCTAGAGGATACTTAACACCTTGCTGCTTTTGTTATAGAGATGTCTTTGAGCTGAACTTCATGAGTGTAAAACCTGCAAGTGGATATTATGATTTGTTTTTTTTTTTTTTCTCTTGTAGCTCCAAGTGACTGATGTTATGTCCCAGCCACTGACTCAAGCTTCTGTAAAGCTCGACTACGCCAAGTCTGCATCAAGCAAAGCCACTGTCCTTCAACAAACACCATTTACTCTGTCAGGGTAAGAGAATAATCTTATTTTTACAGTTTGTAAGGCAAACAGGTGTTATTTAAACATTGTTGGACTTATTTTTGTTAAGCATTCCTCTGGTGGAAGGACACGTATGTGATGGAAAACAAAAAATGCTGTAGTTTGGCTGATAGGGGGTGGCTTGGCACCTTTGGTAGTGATGGTGAATTTCTGTTGCTTTTTCTTTTGATTGGGAGTGGGGAATCACACAATTCTTCTGACTTGGGGGGCACTTCTAAGAATTCCTTTCCTGCTGCACTTTAGCCATGATAGTTTTGTGTTGCATTTGTCTGTTTGCCTGCTTAATCTAGCATATTTGGAGATGTTTTGATAACAAGATGTTACTTATTTGTAGCTGCTGTTAGTCCTAGAGGATACTTAACACCTTGCTGCTTTTGTTATAGAGATGTCTTTGAGCTGAACTTCATGAGTGTAAAACCTGCAAGTGGATATTATGATTTCTCTATCAGTGTTGACGGAGATAAGCGATTTATTGCTAACAAAGTGGAGGTGGGTATATTTTTTGATGGCATTTCAATTTTGTGGCTATTTAATGGAACAGCTTTTTATTTATCCGTTAAGGATGTTGCCAGTTGTATGGCATTTTTATCACCTGTTTTTCTGTAATGCGTTGGGTTTTTACTCAGGATTATTACCAGTAACCAGATTAATACATGATCAAAAGAGATTTGGGTAAATGTCAAAACTGACATCACTTAGATGCTGATCGGATAGCGCATGAACAAAGGCTAACAGTGGAAGTGTTTATGTAGCTGCCCCAAGTATCTAGGCAAAAGTGATTACTAAGAATGTTAGTTCTTCAGAGCATTCAAGATTTGGGTCTGCATATCTCAAGGCCTGGCTAGAGTTGTCTGGTGATTGCCTGATGTATGGAAGCTGGGCATATAAACTCTAGGGAAGAGTCAAGGGGATCTTTTGGCATCTCCTAGTGGTGTATATAATGATGCTTTTGTAGTGGAGAAACAGTGACAAAAGCAAATGCAGGTGAAGTCCTCATTTCACATATACCTACCCCCTTTTGGTGGCAAAAGCTGTTATACCCCGTTTCTGAAGAGGAGTTTTAGCCAAACACTCAAGAGTTTTACTTTCCTCAAGTTTGTTACAGCGAGAAGAATGCGACCTCTGTGACTATGCACAGAGTCACCTCACTGTCAACAGCAGAGAATGCTCTTCTCCACTGATGTCTGTTCTCAGGGTTACTTTTTGCTTTCAGTCCCCTATTTAAGGAAAAGATAAGCTTTTAAAGTCTTCCGACATCGTCAGCTTGGAGCGGGGGTGGAGGAAGACGCTTATTTACAGCTGCTGACCTTTACTCTGTGTATCAAATTGATGTTGTCGTTGTGTTAGTAATGGCACTTAGGAGTGTCAGAAGGGGATGGATTGGTGCTGCCTGAGCTGGCTGCTGGCACACAGAGGTACTGGGAGGAATGCATTAACGCCGCAGCGGCTTTGTGGGAACCGCTTCTAATAAGACACATTGTTATGGGGGAGGACTGCTGGGGGAGCTGCTTTTTTTTTTTTTTTTTTTTTTTTTTTTTTTTCCCCTGCAGCTATACTGCTCTTAGCAATTTAGCTGAAGGCTGAGACAGGTACATCTAGCCAGGCTTCAGTCTGAGCAGAGACTGCAGGGTAAGCAAGACAGAGATTCGACTTTGAAAACGGTGTTCATGAATCTTCTAAAAAGGCCATTTTTTTGGGGGGGGGCTGGTGGGGGGGCTGGCTTTTTTTTTTTTTTTTTTTCCTTACTGTTATTAGCATTAATTGTCCTTAATGCACCATCGTTTTGACAGTAATGAGCTAAACCAGTGGGTTATTACTCCGGGCAGAGACTGCATTTCCTGGCATTAAAATATTTGAGAGATGTTTGTGTACTGTTCAGTTGGAGGGGCTGTGTGCAGCAGCTCCGAGTTGCTTTCACATAACTTTTTTTAAATTAATATTTCATTAGTCCATCTTTCTTTACTTCCATTTGAAAACAACTAAGCCTTTGCTAAAGTTAACCTGAATTGTCTACATGTTAATGGATCCAGTTCCAGGCGTAACCTGTACCTTAAATTACACTTTTTATTGTAAAGGAGCTGCCAAGATTGTTGTGTTTGAAGTCTGACCTTAATAGTTTGGTTTGTGCTTTTTACATATTTTTCCCACTGGTTCTCTGTGAATTATTTTTCAGGGTGAGGGTGTGGGACTGGTTCACATGAGCAAACCTGTAATAACAAATGGTAGTATAGGTTGAAAAATATCTTGGCAATGAAACTTGAATTCTCCGGGGGAGTGTTTGTAAGCTGTGAGAACAAATGTGCTAATTAAAAACCACAGACTGCAGCGACTGCTTATGTTTGAGAGTAGGACTGAAATCAGTCAAACCCACCGAAGTTCACTGCCTCGATGGTCTGTGGTTTGGGACCGGAGAGAGGGCAGGGAGGCATTTCTCTGCTCCGGGTTTATCCAGCACTTAGCACAGAGGAGTGTGATAAATGGCAGGGCCCTGTGCTAAGTGATAAATGCCGTGACTCCGAAGGAAGGCTTGCTGAACAAAGTGCAGGTCTGCAGGAATGCTTTGGCTTTTCCCTGCTGGTAATAAAATCAGCAGAAACCTGTTAGGCTTTAGGAGCCAACAAAGCCATAACTGGTTGCTGTCCGGAGACCTCTCTTGTCTCAAATTGCTCTCCAGTAAGCAGAAGCACATATGCATGTGCAGTTTTAACTTGTATCATATGTGATGTAATCTTTAATAGCTAGTTTCTGCTGGTTTAAAAGGAAAACTAGTTGGATCTGGATAGCTGCCCTTTGGAGAACTGTTTTTAATGAAGCAGTACAACTAACTCCAACATGACTGAGAAGCTGGTGCCCTCAGAGCTGGCTGCTTGTGCTGGGAGGAAGGGCATGGGTTAAGGTTAGTGACTGGTGCAGGAGCCTTGCCAGAAGGTAAATTGCTGTAGATCCTTCTCTTCTGCTTAGATTCTGTCTTTGACATGGTGTAAGACCCTCTTTGGGGAAGGGGACAGTTAGAGCTAAAGCTTCTTCTGTGAACTTGACCATAATTAGTATGTATAGAGTGCTCTGAGTAATTTTCTGTTGTGCTTTGTTGCAGCTGAAAGTAAAAGTTTCCACGGAAGTTGGGATTACCAACGTAGATCTTTCTACTGTGGATAAAGATCAGAGCATTGCACCAAAAACAACCAGGTAAAACAACTCAGGGTGTGTGAGCTTTTAAGGGTAAGTCTGGCTCTGGAGTGGAGGTCTTCTGAGCTTTACCTACTGCAGCTGAAGCAAAGGAATCTTGTATTGGAATAACTACAGAGTTATACCCGTGTCGTGGTTTCTCAAACCAGGGCAACTTGTGCTGTTTCTCTTAAACCCTTGAGTTCTTTGGGAGAATACTGATTATTTTTATAGGTGGTTTTCCTTAATACTGAAATAAGTGCTACCAGAAGCCAGGCAACCTGAGTCTTCTGTGCCTTTGTTGGCACCTCTGTGTAGCAAAAGCAAGTTAAAATAACTGTGTTAACTCTGGTATTATTTGGCTCTTGAAGAGATGGTCTAAAGCAACACGTACTCTGTATTTGGGGGCTGTGGCTGTAGGCTTGCTAGATGTACTGGAATTTAATGTAGTGGGTTTTTTAACTGACAGATGTATAGAATTTGACATAGGTTGCCCAGCCTCACTGAGAGGCCCTTTTGTGTGTGTTGATACAGCTTTTCTGTGCTGAAGTTGGAGTGTCTTTTTTTTCTGTTCTGCTGCCATCACACCTCTGGTTGTAGCGTAGCCTTGGCTAGATGAAACGTGGGGTGTAGCACTAGCAAAACCTCCTTCTGCTGTTCCTTTGAACCTTAAAACAAACTACTGCTTTACTTGAAAATGGGCCGGGTATGTAGCTCACAAAAATCCCTCTAAAAATTCCAGTCATGTTAGTTCACCTGACTTTTGGATAAGATAGCTCATCTGTGCTGAGCAGAATGCAGTACTGCTGGACAGGCACACGTGCCTCAGTTTCTTTGAATGCCAGGCCTTCTCTGGGAAGATCATCTCAGTTCTGTTTGTTTTTTGCTTCCTAGGGTAGCTTACCCAGCCAAAGCCAAGGGCTCCTTCACTGCTGACAGCCATCAGAATTTTGCTTTATCCTTCCAGCTGATAGACGTGAACAGTGGAGCTGAACTCATCCCTCACCAGGTTAGGACAAATTTTTGTCGTTGCTATGTCATGAAGATGTTCCATCTTGAAGCATTTGAGGTGACAGTTGCTCTTGAAAAGATCTGATGGGTTTTGAGAAGCCTTATATTTCTGACATGGAAAGATCAGTAATGTTTCAGTCTATCTTTCACTGGTGGAAAGTGGATTCACTTCATTTGTTTGGGCTGTACACTAAATGGTGCCTCTTCTGGCTCTGGTGCTGTGTCTTATTTAACTCAACAAAGTGAGTGCAGGTAGGCTGCACTGGAAAAAGCACACTTCTTTTTGTTTGCTGATAAAGTCCTTGAATTTAGACTTTCTTCAAAATTTTATTTTCCCTGTATAAAATAGAAAAAAGGGGAAAAAAAACCCAACAAACCCCATAGATGCATACATCCTTGTTGTGTGCTGTTGCGTATACCCTGTTGAGTCACATTCAATATATTGCCTCACACCCCAGTGGGCCACTGAACAGTCTTGGTCCTGTGTTAATGTACTTGCTCAGAGACATAGAACTTCGCTGATTTGTAGGGATCTAGACACACAGGGTCCTAGTTTATACTCCAGATTTTGTTAATATTACACTTTGGGGGGTTAAATCTCTCATTTCACTGGCACTTGTAAATGCAGTGTGAGATATTCCAGAAATCTTAACGAACTTTCCTTTCAGACTTTTGTCCGACTTCACAACCAGAAGACTGGCCAGGAGGTGGTGTTTGTTGCAGAACCAGATAGCAAGAACGTGTACAAGTTTGAACTGGATACCTCTGAGAGGAAGACTGAATTTGACTCTGCCTCTGGTACCTACACTCTTTACTTGATAATTGGAGACGCCACTCTGGAAAATCCAATCCTGTGGAACGTGGTACGTAGCTGGAAGTGTGGTGGTGTGGTTTTGAGGTAACTAGTGGTCTAACGGAAGGGCATGGTACAGGCTTGGAAGAAAAAGTGCTCAAGTGTCTTTGTTCTTTGTAGTGAACCAGAATCCTTTTGGCCATTTGTGGACTCTGAGGTTTGCTGGTCATTTGAAGTTTTTAAGCGAACATCAAAGCAAGGCTGAAATGAGCATTTGTTTCATCATATGGTGGAACAGAAACTTGAGAACGTTTATGGGTGAACGATGACGGGTGAATGGCATGACTGCCTCTGCTTAGGAAAAATTGCTTCTTAAAAAATCTGATGGCTTAGTTTTCTTTAAAAGTCATTTCAGTTGTAGATGGACAAATAAGGAAATAGGCTGCAGCAATGGAATAGGTTTTATAAAACTTTTAATATGTTAAGATCAAACTTCATGAAGCTGCATGATTTCATTTCAGGCTGATGTTGTGATCAAATTCCCAGAAGAGGATGCACCATCCACAGTCCAGTCCAAGAACCTCTTTGTTCCCAAACCTGAAATCCAGGTACAGTCAAAATCAAAAATTGTTTGCAGAGCTGGGGCCTAATCCTACTAGTGCTATTTGTTATCATCATAATTTATTGTTGAAAAGTCATCTCTCATTTAAAAAAAAAAAACTAATACTGCATAAGTAATTAACGAAAGAATAGAGTTACTGCTTAATGGGAAGAATGTGTTGCAGTCCCCTGGCATATGAATAAATAAGCTGTGCCCTGCCTGTGGGAGGGCAGCTGGTGTCAGTGATGGTTCAAACATGTAGGTTTGACTAGGTGAGCACCACAGCAAGTGCTCTGTTCTGAAGACTTTTCTTGCTTCATTCCAGCCATCTGTGCTGATGACAAGCTACCGAGTGCTTCTGTGAGTGCAAGGAAAAGTTACCTGTGCAAGAGATCAAATGTGCAGAGACTTGAATAGCCACTACTTTAGTCTTTGCCTTAAGAGGAATGTTTATCATCCAAAGGAATGTCTGGGAACGTGCTGCAGGTGGCCCTCTGGGGAGCTGAGAAGCTGCTCTGCTGGAATACTCCTACTTATGAGTTGGTTTTGTTTGTTTGCAGCACCTCTTCAGGGAACCTGAGAAGAGGCCTCCCACTGTGGTATCTAACACTTTCACAGCACTGATTCTCTCCCCGCTGCTTTTGCTGCTCATTCTGGTGAGTGAACTGGGCCACAGAAGAAGTTTTTCCCAGTCCAAGGTCCCTTAGGAGGTTGACCAGCTCAACTTGGTATTAAAACTCTTGGTTAATCGTGACTAGCACCACAGTCCTGCAGTCACAGCTAGCAAATGTCAGCTCAGGGCGTTGGGCTGGTATTGCTTCTTTCCTAAATTGTTGGGAGTTTTTGGGTTTATAGTCAAAATAGCAAAACGCTGCTGCCATGCAGCAGTAGGTGGGGTGAGTTTCTCCAGTATGCTACTGCTGGGGATGTTGAATTACAGTGGGCAGCTTAAGTTATTGTTAATATTAGACTTCCACAGGGGAAAAATAGCACTGCCTGGCACTGAATACATCCATCACAACATCTCTGTGACTTAATCCTATCAGATTGATTCCCATTTATGGACATAATTGGTATTTGTGTGTCTGTAGTTGAAACATCTACTGCTACTCACCATCTCATCAGATCAGTGTTTTGAACTTAATGCAATACGAAAATCTCATCTAGTCAAGTTAAATTAGTCCTTTTTTGGAGGATGAAACTGATCCTTTGCTTGTCAGTAATTTCCCATTAGCTCGTCTCACTGAAAGCTGGAGTTCACATAGTTGTGTCCACTGGTCTCTGGCGTTCACAAAATACATGTTGATGACACTTCAGTGAAAAATCTCTTTGCTACTTCTCCTGTTTTCCAGCATTTCGAGCCTTTCTATTTTGTGCTTTAAAAACTGAAATAGATACAAGATGTGTGCTCGTAAAAACTACGGCTGTTCTTTTGCTGAGTCCAAAACTAGAACTGTATCTCTTGTTTTTCTGATTTAAATTAATTCAGCTGGATAGAAATAGCAATGTTTACTTTCCTGGAAAATGTAGATTTGGAGCAATACCCTCTCATCAGGTTAAGATGATTGAGGAACTGCCTTTGGTCAGTCAGAAGCAGCCAGAGAAATTTTCATTGAAGGAGCTCAGCAGTGCCATCTTGGTAAAATTACTACTTTGTCCTCTTGTAGTGGGAAACAAGTGCTTCTGTTGAGAAAACACTGTATTAATTGAAGATCTTGAAGCAAATGGCCTTGAAAGATACTGAAGTTTAAAATAAAAGCCTGTGTTTACAAGGCTGTTGTAACTTAAGTTTTGTTTCTTTTCCTTTTAGTGGATCAAGATAGGTGCCAACATCTCCAACTTCAGCTTTGCTCCCAGCACCATTGTTTTTCACCTGGGACATGCTGGTAAGTGTCAGAGGCTTTCTGCTTTGTTTGACCTCCTCACCTGGGAGTTACAGATGAGAGCCCTGGTGGTTAATGGGCTTGTGGTCTATTAACTATAATGACATAATAGCATAACATTTGTTCTCTTGTTTTCATCTGCCTTCCTGCTTTTTATGATTGTTAATATGGTGCTAAACCTGTTTTGGCCATCAGCTTATAACAGCAGTCATTATCCGGGTTCCTCTCACACACCATTTATCTGTACTTAATAGAACTTCTTCTTTCCAGAGGTCACACTTCCTTTATTGCGTGTTTATCCTTTGTAGGCAGGGAGTTTCTGTGGGGATTGAAACCTGGGAGACTGTGGCCTACATCTTTTCTTTACAGCTCTTCCTGTCAAAGCTGCTCTTGTTCTTTGGCTGGGCTGACTTTTTTTCATCAATTTTATCATACCCTTAGTTGCACAGTTATTTATTGTCTTGACAGAATTTCAAAAATACAGCAGGTTGAGAGAACATTGGATCTACTCTTTCCCAGATGACGGTGTGTTGCTTAATCCGAGCCAGTTTCCTTGGAAGCCTTGTAAAGCTGTAAGCTGCTCTAAACGTGCAAAGGTTAATAACCACTGTTGCAATCCAGAGTATCCTCCTCTATTTAATAGCCCTTTTTGTCTATAATATGTCCATAATTCTGCCACAAGAGGGTTGGTTCCAACCATCAGCATTATGTTTTTCGCCAGTATGGAGACCCAGGCCCCTCCTTCTCCTGGCATTAGTGTATATAGTCTGTAGATCTGGCATTTCAGAGATGAGAGAGGAAACCCAATGCTTAGGCCTCGCAGTGCAACGTAACGATTGTTCTGAGGATAGATAACAAACGGTTGGTCTTTTGAAATGCAGTTTCAGCCATGGGCTCTGTCTGTCTTTCACAGCCATGTTGGGACTCATGTATGTCTACTGGACTCAGCTCAACATGTTCCAGACTCTGAAGTACTTGGCCATTTTGGGTGGCGTCACGTTCCTGGCAGGCAACAGGATGCTGGCTCAGAAGGCAGTCAAACGGTAAGGCAGGGACGGACGCGTCGGTGGGAGCTGCTTTTAAAATCAGTGGGGAGGAGAGCACATTGATGCTGTCATGTGTCAGTAACTGACACAGTAATGAACACTGCTTTTGGTTCTTGGATCTCCTGTGTGGGGATGGACTGCTCAGTCCCTCTTTTGGGCCTGTTTTCAGATTAAGGGCTTGAACTGAATAGGGCAAAGGGCTGCTCTCGCTGAGATACTGTGAAGAGCTCCTTTGGAGAGAGTGGTGGCCACTTGCTGGAGCCATCAGGGACACACAGAAAGCAATGGGCTGAAGTTTCCCCACATTTGACACAGGGAAACGCACATTCCCTGACAAATTTGTTTTACTACATGATATATCAAGCTCATAAAATATTGTTAGATAATGAAAACCACTATAAATGCAGAGGCCCAACTCTTCTGTAGCTGTGCAGGTGATAAGTTTTAAGAAGAGGAAGGTATCTTACTGCTTTCTTCCCCTCCCTAAAGAGGGGTTGTAGAGGAAAAAAAAGAGGCAGATGCTTAACAGAGGTGTGCAGCAACAGACAAGGAAAAACAGGGAAAATCCTGGTAAATGTCAGGGATACAACATTAATTTCTGTACTGGCACTGGACTGATCCTTCACATTTGTGTCTCCTGCCACACGGTGTCTCATAGGCAGACCATGGCTTAGGCAACCTGCAGGCAGTTTGCTGACCTGAGCTTCCAATACAATGGGTTAATTAGAGGTCCAGCTGTTCCCTCTCCTTCACTTCTGCCGCATGGGGTTTCCATGTGACATTTAAGTTTTATCTCTTTTGTACTAATGTAGAATTTGGCTTTGAAGATGCTTTTTTTTTTTTTTTTTTTCCTTACTGTTATTAGCATTAATTGTCCTTAATGCACCATCGTTTTGACAGTAATGAGCTAAACCAGTGGGTTATTACTCCGGGCAGAGACTGCATTTCCTGGCATTAAAATATTTGAGATATGTTTGTGTACTGTTCAGTTGGAGGGGCTGTGTGCAGCAGCTCCGAGTTGCTTTCACATAACTTTTTTTAAATTAATATTTCATTAGTCCATCTTTCTTTACTTCCATTTGAAAACAACTAAGCCTTTGCTAAAGTTAACCTGAATTGTCTACATGTTAATGGATCCAGTTCCAGGCGTAACCTGTACCTTAAATTACACTTTTTATTGTAAAGGAGCTGCCAAGATTGTTGTGTTTGAAGTCTGACCTTAATAGTTTGGTTTGTGCTTTTTACATATTTTTCCCACTGGTTCTCTGTGAATTATTTTTCAGGGTGAGGGTGTGGGACTGGTTCACATGAGCAAACCTGTAATAACAAATGGTAGTATAGGTTGAAAAATATCTTGGCAATGAAACTTGAATTCTCCGGGGGAGCGTTTGTAAGCTGTGAGAACAAATGTGCTAATTAAAAACCACAGACTGCAGCGACTGCTTATGTTTGAGAGTAGGACTGAAATCAGTCAAACCCACCGAAGTTCACTGCCTCGATGGTCTGTGGTTTGGGACCGGAGAGAGGGCAGGGAGGCATTTCTCTGCTCCGGGTTTATCCAGCACTTAGCACAGAGGAGTGTGATAAATGGCAGGGCCCTGTGCTAAGTGATAAATGCCGTGACTCCGAAGGAAGGCTTGCTGAACAAAGTGCAGGTCTGCAGGAATGCTTTGGCTTTTCCCTGCTGGTAATAAAATCAGCAGAAACCTGTTAGGCTTTAGGAGCCAACAAAGCCATAACTGGTTGCTGTCCGGAGACCTCTCTTGTCTCAAATTGCTCTCCAGTAAGCAGAAGCACATATGCATGTGCAGTTTTAACTTGTATCATATGTGATGTAATCTTTAATAGCTAGTTTCTGCTGGTTTAAAAGGAAAACTAGTTGGATCTGGATAGCTGCCCTTTGGAGAACTGTTTTTAATGAAGCAGTACAACTAACTCCAACATGACTGAGAAGCTGGTGCCCTCAGAGCTGGCTGCTTGTGCTGGGAGGAAGGGCATGGGTTAAGGTTAGTGACTGGTGCAGGAGCCTTGCCAGAAGGTAAATTGCTGTAGATCCTTCTCTTCTGCTTAGATTCTGTCTTTGACATGGTGTAAGACCCTCTTTGGGGAAGGGGACAGTTAGAGCTAAAGCTTCTTCTGTGAACTTGACCATAATTAGTATGTATAGAGTGCTCTGAGTAATTTTCTGTTGTGCTTTGTTGCAGCTGAAAGTAAAAGTTTCCACGGAAGTTGGGATTACCAACGTAGATCTTTCTACTGTGGATAAAGATCAGAGCATTGCACCAAAAACAACCAGGTAAAACAACTCAGGGTGTGTGAGCTTTTAAGGGTAAGTCTGGCTCTGGAGTGGAGGTCTTCTGAGCTTTACCTACTGCAGCTGAAGCAAAGGAATCTTGTATTGGAATAACTACAGAGTTATACCCGTGTCGTGGTTTCTCAAACCAGGGCAACTTGTGCTGTTTCTCTTAAACCCTTGAGTTCTTTGGGAGAATACTGATTATTTTTATAGGTGGTTTTCCTTAATACTGAAATAAGTGCTACCAGAAGCCAGGCAACCTGAGTCTTCTGTGCCTTTGTTGGCACCTCTGTGTAGCAAAAGCAAGTTAAAATAACTGTGTTAACTCTGGTATTATTTGGCTCTTGAAGAGATGGTCTAAAGCAACACGTACTCTGTATTTGGGGGCTGTGGCTGTAGGCTTGCTAGATGTACTGGAACTTAATGTAGTGGGTTTTTTAACTGACAGATGTATAGAATTTGACATAGGTTGCCCAGCCTCACTGAGAGGCCCTTTTGTGTGTGTTGATACAGCTTTTCTGTGCTGAAGTTGGAGTGTCTTTTTTTTCCTGTTCTGCTGCCATCACACCTCTGGTTGTAGCGCAGCCTTGGCTAGATGAAACGTGGGGTGTAGCACTAGCAAAACCTCCTTCTGCTGTTCCTTTGAACCTTAAAACAAACTACTGCTTTACTTGAAAATGGGCCGGGTATGTAGCTCACAAAAATCCCTCTAAAAATTCCAGTCATGTTAGTTCACCTGACTTTTGGATAAGATAGCTCATCTGTGCTGAGCAGAATGCAGTACTGCTGGACAGGCACACGTGCCTCAGTTTCTTTGAATGCCAGGCCTTCTCTGGGAAGATCATCTCAGTTCTGTTTGTTTTTTGCTTCCTAGGGTAGCTTACCCAGCCAAAGCCAAGGGCTCCTTCACTGCTGACAGCCATCAGAATTTTGCTTTATCCTTCCAGCTGATAGACGTGAACAGTGGAGCTGAACTCATCCCTCACCAGGTTAGGACAAATTTTTGTCGTTGCTATGTCATGAAGATGTTCCATCTTGAAGCATTTGAGGTGACAGTTGCTCTTGAAAAGATCTGATGGGTTTTGAGAAGCCTTATATTTCTGACATGGAAAGATCAGTAATGTTTCAGTCTATCTTTCACTGGTGGAAAGTGGATTCACTTCATTTGTTTGGGCTGTACACTAAATGGTGCCTCTTCTGGCTCTGGTGCTGTGTCTTATTTAACTCAACAAAGTGAGTGCAGGTAGGCTGCACTGGAAAAAGCACACTTCTTTTTGTTTGCTGATAAAGTCCTTGAATTTAGACTTTCTTCAAAATTTTATTTTCCCTGTATAAAATAGAAAAAAGGGGAAAAAAACCCCAACAAACCCCATAGATGCATACATCCTTGTTGTGTGCTGTTGCGTATACCCTGTTGAGTCACATTCAATATATTGCCTCACACCCCAGTGGGCCACTGAACAGTCTTGGTCCTGTGTTAATGTACTTGCTCAGAGACATAGAACTTCGCTGATTTGTAGGGATCTAGACACACAGGGTCCTAGTTTATACTCCAGATTTTGTTAATATTACACTTTGGGGGGTTAAATCTCTCATTTCACTGGCACTTGTAAATGCAGTGTGAGATATTCCAGAAATCTTAACGAACTTTCCTTTCAGACTTTTGTCCGACTTCACAACCAGAAGACTGGCCAGGAGGTGGTGTTTGTTGCAGAACCAGATAGCAAGAACGTGTACAAGTTTGAACTGGATACCTCTGAGAGGAAGACTGAATTTGACTCTGCCTCTGGTACCTACACTCTTTACTTGATAATTGGAGACGCCACTCTGGAAAATCCAATCCTGTGGAACGTGGTACGTAGCTGGAAGTGTGGTGGTGTGGTTTTGAGGTAACTAGTGGTCTAACGGAAGGGCATGGTACAGGCTTGGAAGAAAAAGTGCTCAAGTGTCTTTGTTCTTTGTAGTGAACCAGAATCCTTTTGGCCATTTGTGGACTCTGAGGTTTGCTGGTCATTTGAAGTTTTTAAGCGAACATCAAAGCAAGGCTGAAATGAGCATTTGTTTCATCATATGGTGGAACAGAAACTTGAGAACGTTTATGGGTGAACGATGACGGGTGAATGGCATGACTGCCTCTGCTTAGGAAAAATTGCTTCTTAAAAAATCTGATGGCTTAGTTTTCTTTAAAAGTCATTTCAGTTGTAGATGGACAAATAAGGAAATAGGCTGCAGCAATGGAATAGGTTTTATAAAACTTTTAATATGTTAAGATCAAACTTCATGAAGCTGCATGATTTCATTTCAGGCTGATGTTGTGATCAAATTCCCAGAAGAGGATGCACCATCCACAGTCCAGTCCAAGAACCTCTTTGTTCCCAAACCTGAAATCCAGGTACAGTCAAAATCAAAAATTGTTTGCAGAGCTGGGGCCTAATCCTACTAGTGCTATTTGTTATCATCATAATTTATTGTTGAAAAGTCATCTCTCATTTAAAAAAAAAAAACTAATACTGCATAAGTAATTAACGAAAGAATAGAGTTACTGCTTAATGGGAAGAATGTGTTGCAGTCCCCTGGCATATGAATAAATAAGCTGTGCCCTGCCTGTGGGAGGGCAGCTGGTGTCAGTGATGGTTCAAACATGTAGGTTTGACTAGGTGAGCACCACAGCAAGTGCTCTGTTCTGAAGACTTTTCTTGCTTCATTCCAGCCATCTGTGCTGATGACAAGCTACCGAGTGCTTCTGTGAGTGCAAGGAAAAGTTACCTGTGCAAGAGATCAAATGTGCAGAGACTTGAATAGCCACTACTTTAGTCTTTGCCTTAAGAGGAATGTTTATCATCCAAAGGAATGTCTGGGAACGTGCTGCAGGTGGCCCTCTGGGGAGCTGAGAAGCTGCTCTGCTGGAATACTCCTACTTATGAGTTGGTTTTGTTTGTTTGCAGCACCTCTTCAGGGAACCTGAGAAGAGGCCTCCCACTGTGGTATCTAACACTTTCACAGCACTGATTCTCTCCCCGCTGCTTTTGCTGCTCATTCTGGTGAGTGAACTGGGCCACAGAAGAAGTTTTTCCCAGTCCAAGGTCCCTTAGGAGGTTGACCAGCTCAACTTGGTATTAAAACTCTTGGTTAATCGTGACTAGCACCACAGTCCTGCAGTCACAGCTAGCAAATGTCAGCTCAGGGCGTTGGGCTGGTATTGCTTCTTTCCTAAATTGTTGGGAGTTTTTGGGTTTATAGTCAAAATAGCAAAACGCTGCTGCCATGCAGCAGTAGGTGGGGTGAGTTTCTCCAGTATGCTACTGCTGGGGATGTTGAATTACAGTGGGCAGCTTAAGTTATTGTTAATATTAGACTTCCACAGGGGAAAAATAGCACTGCCTGGCACTGAATACATCCATCACAACATCTCTGTGACTTAATCCTATCAGATTGATTCCCATTTATGGACATAATTGGTATTTGTGTGTCTGTAGTTGAAACATCTACTGCTACTCACCATCTCATCAGATCAGTGTTTTGAACTTAATGCAATACGAAAATCTCATCTAGTCAAGTTAAATTAGTCCTTTTTTGGAGGATGAAACTGATCCTTTGCTTGTCAGTAATTTCCCATTAGCTCGTCTCACTGAAAGCTGGAGTTCACATAGTTGTGTCCACTGGTCTCTGGCGTTCACAAAATACATGTTGATGACACTTCAGTGAAAAATCTCTTTGCTACTTCTCCTGTTTTCCAGCATTTCGAGCCTTTCTATTTTGTGCTTTAAAAACTGAAATAGATACAAGATGTGTGCTCGTAAAAACTACGGCTGTTCTTTTGCTGAGTCCAAAACTAGAACTGTATCTCTTGTTTTTCTGATTTAAATTAATTCAGCTGGATAGAAATAGCAATGTTTACTTTCCTGGAAAATGTAGATTTGGAGCAATACCCTCTCATCAGGTTAAGATGATTGAGGAACTGCCTTTGGTCAGTCAGAAGCAGCCAGAGAAATTTTCATTGAAGGAGCTCAGCAGTGCCATCTTGGTAAAATTACTACTTTGTCCTCTTGTAGTGGGAAACAAGTGCTTCTGTTGAGAAAACACTGTATTAATTGAAGATCTTGAAGCAAATGGCCTTGAAAGATACTGAAGTTTAAAATAAAAGCCTGTGTTTACAAGGCTGTTGTAACTTAAGTTTTGTTTCTTTTCCTTTTAGTGGATCAAGATAGGTGCCAACATCTCCAACTTCAGCTTTGCTCCCAGCACCATTGTTTTTCACCTGGGACATGCTGGTAAGTGTCAGAGGCTTTCTGCTTTGTTTGACCTCCTCACCTGGGAGTTACAGATGAGAGCCCTGGTGGTTAATGGGCTTGTGGTCTATTAACTATAATGACATAATAGCATAACATTTGTTCTCTTGTTTTCATCTGCCTTCCTGCTTTTTATGATTGTTAATATGGTGCTAAACCTGTTTTGGCCATCAGCTTATAACAGCAGTCATTATCCGGGTTCCTCTCACACACCATTTATCTGTACTTAATAGAACTTCTTCTTTCCAGAGGTCACACTTCCTTTATTGTGTGTTTATCCTTTGTAGGCAGGGAGTTTCTGTGGGGATTGAAACCTGGGAAACTGTGGCCTACATCTTTTCTTTACAGCTCTTCCTGTCAAAGCTGCTCTTGTTCTTTGGCTGGGCTGACTTTTTTTCATCAATTTTATCATACCCTTAGTTGCACAGTTATTTATTGTCTTGACAGAATTTCAAAAATATAGCAGGTTGAGAGAACATTGGATCTACTCTTTCCCAAATGATGGTGTGTTGCTTAATCCAAGCCAGTTTCCTTTGGAAGCCTTGTAAAGCTGTAAGCTGCTATAAATGTGCAAAGGTTAATAACCACTGTTGCAATCCAGAGTATCCTCCTCTATTTAATAGCCCTTTTTGTCTATAATATGTCCATAATTCTGCCACAAGAGGGTCAGTTCCAACCATCAGCATTACGTTTTTCGCCAGTATGGAGACCCAGGCCCCTCCTTCTCCTGGCATTAGTGTATATAGTCTGTAGATCTGGCATTTCAGAGATGAGAGAGGAAACCTAATGCTTAGGCCTCACAGTGCAACATAACGATTGTTCTGGGGATAGATAACAAATGGTTGGTCTTTTGAAATGCAGTTTCAGCCATGGGCTCTGTCTGTCTTTCACAGCCATGTTGGGACTCATGTATGTCTACTGGACTCAGCTCAACATGTTCCAGACTCTGAAGTACTTGGCCATTTTGGGTGGCGTCACGTTCCTGGCAGGCAACAGGATGCTGGCTCAGAAGGCAGTCAAACGGTAAGGCAGGGACGGACGCGTCGGTGGGAGCTGCTTTTAAAATCAGTGGGGAGGAGAGCACGTCGATGCTGTCATGTGTCAGTAACTGACGCAGTAATGAACGATCTGGCATTTCAGAGATGAGAGAGGAAACCTAATGCTTAGGCCTCACAGTGCAACATAACGATTGTTCTGGGGATAGATAACAAATGGTTGGTCTTTTGAAATGCAGTTTCAGCCATGGGCTCTGTCTGTCTTTCACAGCCATGTTGGGACTCATGTATGTCTACTGGACTCAGCTCAACATGTTCCAGACTCTGAAGTACTTGGCCATTTTGGGTGGCGTCACGTTCCTGGCAGGCAACAGGATGCTGGCTCAGAAGGCAGTCAAACGGTAAGGCAGGGACGGACGCGTCGGTGGGAGCTGCTTTTAAAATCAGTGGGGAGGAGAGCACATTGATGCTGTCATGTGTCAGTAACTGACACAGTAATGAACACTGCTTTTGGTTCTTGGATCTCCTGTGTGGGGATGGACTGCTCAGTCCCTCTTTTGGGCCTGTTTTCAGATTAAGGGCTTGAACTGAATAGGGCAAAGGGCTGCTCTCGCTGAGATACTGTGAAGAGCTCCTTTGGAGAGAGTGGTGGCCACTTGCTGGAGCCATCAGGGACACACAGAAAGCAATGGGCTGAAGTTTCCCCACATTTGACACAGGGAAACGCACATTCCCTGACAAATTTGTTTTACTACATGATATATCAAGCTCATAAAATATTGTTAGATAATGAAAACCACTATAAATGCAGAGGCCCAACTCTTCTGTAGCTGTGCAGGTGATAAGTTTTAAGAAGAGGAAGGTATCTTACTGCTTTCTTCCCCTCCCTAAAGAGGGGTTGTAGAGGAAAAAAAAGAGGCAGATGCTTAACAGAGGTGTGCAGCAACAGACAAGGGAAAACAGGGAAAATCCTGGTAAATGTCAGGGATACAACATTAATTTCTGTACTGGCACTGGACTGATCCTTCACATTTGTGTCTCCTGCCACACGGTGTCTCATAGGCAGACCATGGCTTAGGCAACCTGCAGGCAGTTTGCTGACCTGAGCTTCCAATACAGTGGGTTAATTAGAGGTCCAGCTGTTCCCTCTCCTTCACTTCTGCCGCATGGGGTTTCCATGTGACATTTAAGTTTTATCTCTTTTGTACTAATGTAGAATTTGGCTTTGAAGATGATCTTATTGACCTGCTTTGCCATCAAACCTGTCCTTTTCCTACTTTCCCCTTTTTGAGCACCTGGGAGTTGTTTATCCTTGCATACATATTTGCACAGATGTCCCTGGGTGCTCACTTTTCTTGATTACACTGTAATAAAACCAGGACAAGAACTGTAAAAAAAGAAAAAAACAAAACAAAAACCAAAACAAAAAGCACACCCCCAAAAAAAACCCCAAACAACAGCAAACCTACAAGAATATAATTTTCAGGGGGTTTACATTGATTTGTTGTCTTCAAAACATCTCTACTTGCATGGCTGTAGCAGGGGAGATGATTATTGTTGTTAACCCTTTCCATACCATCCTCCCAGCTTTCTCGGATGAGCAGCCCTCTCCACTGTGGCACTTTCTCTTGTTAGTGTAACAGTTCCTACGGGGATTTTGTTGCCAACGGGGCTATGTTATGTCATTAAATAATACTTTTCAAGAATAAGTATAAAATCATTATTGCGGACTGCTTAGGATACAAATTTGGGGAAAAAGAATACAATGGAGCTTACTTCTAAGTGTCTTCGCTCAACCAGGGCTTCTGTTAGCACAGAAATGCAGGTGGTTGGTTCCTACTTCAAAACACTGCAGGGGGTGTCGCTCTGCTTTTTCACTGTAAATGACATGAAGCTGCAACTACAATGGCAAATTTGAAAGTAAAACTTCTGCCTTAGGCTAAAGTTAAACCTTTTGTATTTGACTTTAAAGTTCAAAAAGACATCTTTTTTTGTTAAGGTGCTGGTAGCCTGTCTCAGATGTTGGAAGTGCAGTGATAATTAACTAGATTGCACTTTGAGGCAAAGCTGCTGTTGCACCATGGAGGCAGCTGGTGGGCGTGGGACGGGGACTGCATAAACCATCTCTTCACAGAAGTTACCAGAAGGCCTGGTTTTGCTTTTTGCGTTTCTGTCACTGGCTCTGGTTCCTGGAGCAGGGCTGCTTTCCTCCTTCCTATATTCTCTGAACCTTTTCTTCCTCTCTCCTTTTGGCAGGATCGCTGCAGAGCAGAGCAGTAGGTTGGCAAAGTATAGAACGCTGCGGTAGAAGGGGGTTTTGCTAGTGACCAGCTCTTCTAGAAGTAAGGGCCTTTTTGGAATTTGCCTTTCCTGGGCATGCTGCCTGTTTCATTTCACATCATCACTCACTCCTGGTACAACAAGATGTCCGAGCTGAAGCTGCTTCCTTCCAACATCGCTTATTGGGCTTTAAATCAGTCCTTGGGTGTCCTTGGCTACAGCTGGGTTTGCATATTAGCAGTACATGTCCCCTGAGACTAAATTGCCTTTTGTGATTTCTTTAATCATTTGAAATCTGTATGGTAATATGTGCACGTGTGAATATGCTGTCTTGGGCATCAAGCAGCTATCAGGTGATGAAATAAACCTAGTTTAAGCAGTATTTTTCCTGTAAATAAATTATTAGTAACACCAGCTGGAGGAGAACATGATGAAAGTAGCTGATACCTGGGCTGTTCCCATCCTGCTGTTGGTACCCCTGATCCCCATCTGCACTGTTCTGGTTAGTCAGCTGCCGGGCACTCTGACTGCTCAGTTATGTCCTCACTTGGGGTGGCAAGAGCTCTGTGTGCAGCAGAGCCAGGTCAGCACCACCTCATTCAGCTGAGAACACGACCCAATCCAGGGTTCAGCCTCCCATTAGACTGAACTGGTCATGATGGCTCAGTTGGTGGCAGCCCCAGCCCCCTCCATTCAGTATCTGGTAGGTCTCCATTATCACTTACCTGCACAAAGCCCTTCACTCCCTGGCATTCTGGGCAGGTAAGATCCCAGTTTGTGATATCCACTGTGGTGAAGGAGGCAGGAGTGCCTGCTGCTCTGCATGCTGCCCAGTTCTGAGTGTGTGTGTGTGGCTTCACATCTCGTTCAGTGCACTCTTTTATTTTGGGGAAGGGAGAGAGCATCTGGGACAAATCCTGAAGAGGCTGAAATCCTTGTACAATGTTGTTTCACCGCTACATCTCATGAGCATCTGCTTTCTCTCATATTTGTAGTTAGTGCTCCAGGCACATACACAGACAGAGTGCATTGAATGTAACTCAGTTTTTTTGGTGCAAAACAAAGCCAGTGTGGGTGGCCGTGTCACAAAAACGATGTGCACTGTGGTATAAGCTCCTGTCTGCAGATCAGATAATACGGAGGATGGTTTCATGGAAATTACTGATAGAGAACTTGGCATCATGTCCCATAGAAAGACACCCTGTTACTATCTCTTCTTTCCCTGGAGTCTTTTGAGGTATTTGAGCACAGAACAAGCTATGACAAGTAACTGGAGAGGAACTGGAGATGGCTGTCGCTTGTTCTACTAGATGAATGCTGGCTGCACCCTGCCTGTGTTTGCTGGTGCTGTTCTGGTCCCTGGATGCTTTTTTTATTTTACCATAGCTTTGGGCCAGTGGTTTTCAGCTTTTTGGTGGCCTGTTACCAAATGCCTCACAAGTGCTTCTCAACAGCTAGCATGTTTTCTCTTTCTCAGTCTGGTATTTTAACTCCTTAATTCCCTATGGGCTGTGAGTAGTCCTGGAAGATCTTGCAAATAACTTATTATCCACAAACCATAAGTTGGGTTTTGCTGCCATGTGCAGTGACAAGCGTTTGTCTTTCCTGCTGGGTTCTCTGATGCCCCAGTTAGGACAGCTAAGACTGGATTGTGACCAGCTTCTAGGGCTGGACTGTCAAGTGCTCGGCATCAAGTGCTCAGAAAAGGACCCCAAAAAGGTGGGTCTGCTGTGCCCACATTAGGCTACTTCATCTTCTTGGGGACATGAAGATCTTCTCTTTGTGTTTACATGAACCAGCTGATTCCAAGTGGATAGATTTGCCCTTTTTAAAGTAGAAGAGCAGTTAAGGTACCTGCAGGCTTTGCGTTCAGCCCTGCTTTTTTGTTCAGTTCTGTATTTTACAAGGCTCATTCATCCCTTTTGCACCAGAAATTAACCTTCATTTGCCTGACTGTTTCCATCCTCCCTGAATTCAGTCCTCAGTTCCACTGCAGTACTGGTTTTATCACTCTGACAAGCTTCCCTTGAGAGAGAATGAGGGGTCTGGGGACACTTTTACTGGAAGTGCTTTGTTGGCTGGAAGAGTTAATATTTTGGGTTTTTCTTTCCAGGACACACTAATACCAGAAGAATGGAAGAAATGGGGAAAAACAAAACAAATGCCTTCAGAACAGAAGTGAATAAATAACTGAAAGACCTGAAGAAAGAAGGCAGAAGCAGACTTTTTTTTTTTTAATATTGAAGTCAAAAGGGTGCCAGTTATACTTTTTTTAAAAAATCTGATTTTCATCGTTGTGTTCATGTTACTTGTGTGCTTTTCATATGAATCCAGAAAATCCTTTCTTCCCTCGATCCTCCCCCTTTTTTTCCCCCTCAGGACATTTGAATTTCCTTTAGAAAAAGAGGAAAAAGAAAATTTAATTCTGCGTTTCCCCAGGTGCCCTCTCCTCATCCTAAATGATTTGTGAATAAAGAGGAAAGAACGGTCCTGAACTTTGTTTTTTGGCTGTCTCAGAGGCTCTGATTGGAAGTTGGGCTCACATGAGAATGAAAAGAGCTTTTTCTGGCGGGTAATTTTGTGTGTGAGTCATTGCTGTGTGAAGCTTCCTGTTCTTTCATGCCCTTTCCCAGAGGGACATGTTTATTGGGGGGTGACTTCCCACTCCTGCCTGTCCCTTGTGTGACGCTCTCATCTTCATTTCTCTGCTAACGGATCTTTTCTCTGACTTCAGAACTGGTGAGAACTGGTGGCACCAGTTGCTGCGGGTCATGGGAGCCTGGCACTTACAGGGAGCCAGCTGGTGTGGTGTGTCCAGCTGTGTCTGACCCTGGAGGGTTCAGTGGGTCCCTGCAGTGGGTTCACTTTCTTTTCAGCCTCTGGAAGTCACCTTTTCACTCCAAATACGAGTTTGGTTGAGGTTATTGTCTCTGTTCTTCTATGAAACCAAATGCCAAGAATCTGGTCGTTGCCATGTGGCCACGTTTGAGTTATTTGACCTCTAACTTCCCAGTGAATTACCACCTTCAAACAGTGTTGAGGCACAGACTTGGGCTTTATTGAAGGACACTCTGATATCAGTAACCAAAGGCCAAAATCTCTTCCTGATGAGCAGCTCCCACATGGGAAACTTAGCATGTGCTCCCTCCCTGCATCTAGGTGTTGGCTCCTGTTTGTCCCCTGTCAGACTAGTTTCTTTAAAGGCCTTTTGGCCAAGGAACTTTATCAAATGTCTTTTGGAGATCCAAGAGAATGATATCAGCCAGCAAACATGTGGAGAAAGGGTGTGGAGCCAAACCCTCCACAGAACCTCACATGTATGAGATGCAACTCCGCTTTATAAAAGCCATCTTGCCTCTTCCCCACAGCAGTTGTTCACACTTAGCTCACCCTTTCTGGTCTTTGTAATAGTTCCTACCCCTTTGTTCATTGTGAGCATTACACTGGATGCCATAGAGGTTTAATGAACTGCTCCTCTGACCTCCTCTACGCTCGTCAAAAGCCTGATCTCATGCTGCATTCAAGCCCTCTGGAGGTTTAAGCAAGAAATAGTTAAGCTACTATTTGTAGTATTTTACCCTGGAATTCCTTTTCACCCTGGTGAGTTCTTTCTGAGCCTCGTATTTTGTTACTGCTCGCTTACCCGCTTTGTTTTGTAATTAATTATTTTTAGTGCTGCCTCATGCTAGGACAATACTTTCTCTGTGCCTGTAGAGCTCTGGCACATTATCCAAGGAGAGCACGGACGCAAAGAGAAAACCATGGAGTGCTGCTGTGATGTGTCTTCTCTAAGCTGTGTTGGTATTGGTTTTTTACCTCCTTGGTGTGCATTAGGAAAGGTGGGTTTTATTCTTTTGACCTTTTCCTCAGACACTTTCTGATTTGCTTTATTTGGTTTTATATTTAATCTCTCAGAGTTTGAGCATTTTTTTCCCTCGTTTTGACACAAACTGAACTTTCAAAGGAGTCCCTTCTATTCCAAATAGCTGCACTCACCCAGCTGTTCAATCATGCAGATTTAAGTCTTTGTGGAGTGTTTTTGATAGGTCTTTTGATTTTATTGGGCGTATCCAATCTAGTGTTTGCAGGTAGCTTTTATACCACTTTATTTTTTGTTGCTACCATGTTTAATTACTGCTTTAGGAAGCTGCTTCATTTTTTTTTTTAAATTCCTTTCCTTGAAGCACATGAGTCCTAATGGCTTCAGGAGTGTTAGTTGTTAGAGAGCAGGTTTACAAACCCATTTTGAACCAGGCCTGCTGAGGTTGGTTTTCCTCCTGCGGGTTCTCTGTCCAGCTGTACCGTGGAGCAGAAGGATGGCTCCTGTCTGGCTGTGCCAGCTGCCTGCCTGCCAGGGGCTGATGGATTACCCCTTACTGCACTTGCTGCTGTCACAGCTTCACCCATCTCCCTCGGCATCCCCTCCTTGCTTCCCATGCTGCTGGGCAGTTAGTAATATTTTCATAGTGCTGGAATTGTAAAATGGGAACAGAGAGAATCTATAGGGATTTAGTGCAAGTGTGAGCTCGTTCCCATGCATGGGAACCCACTGTCCTAAAAGATGGTCACCTGTGGAAAAATGAGACTGTGTCTACTGCAGACTCTCCAGGAATTGTTCGGGTGCAAGGAGGGATGCTTTCAGAGCCCTTACTGTGTGTTTGCATCCCACTGTATTTCCAGCCTGATGTTGAGTTACGGGTGCTGGACCTGGTGCCTGTGTTAGCACAGCTCTGGGTCGCACCTGAGCACTGGCTTTGAGTGACATCTTCCAGCCTGGGCACAGGATCAAGAAACTAACATCTCGACAGACAAAGAGCCATCTTGACCTGCTGTTGGACAGGTTTATTTAGAACAACTTTTATTTCCCGCTAACGATGGGAAAGCAGACCCCATCCTGGCGTTATTTACATTTCTGAAGACATAATTATTACACAAACAATGGGAGAATTGGGGCGACTGGGAAGGAAGTAGATGTATGAGATCGCTGGCTTAATAACTTACTTCTTTGAAAACCTTTATAGTTGTAACTCTCGCCAGGGTGGAGTTCAGACCCACTGGATGGCACCTTGAATTAAAACCCGGTGACAGCCCAATCTGATGCACAGGGATCTCCTTTAACTCCTGCAGAGCTGTAGCTTGGGTTTGAGCACCTCAGGGCTGAGCAGCAGCTGTAGCTGAGCTTTTTTGAGCTCAGTTTTGCTGCCGGGGCTGTGTGTGGAGGAGCAGCAGCCCACAGCCACGCTCCTAATGGGGGGTAAGACGTGTGGATTCATGTCTTCCCTCGCCCGGATCCCAGCTGCGTGTGTGGCTGTGCCATCAGCATCTATTTAGAGGAGGCTGTAATCGATTTACTAAGTTGCCTAAAGGTGCCTTTTGGTGGCCTCATGTTTATTAATCAGGCCCTACACCAGAATGATGACTTGGCAGAAATTTTGCTACGCTTTGTAATTTGAAAGCCTTAATTAGTAGACAATATGTCCCCAGGATTACAAGTGTACTGGTTGTTTTAGTCTTTTTATGTAAAGCAGCCTGAGGTTAATCCAGGAGGTGTGGGTTTGTTTTTTTTTCTGATTCAGTGCACGGACCGGTATTTAGTGAGGGGAGTTAAATCATTAAGACTGAAGTAAATTAGGTGGTGCATCAGAACTGTGTTCCTTTGAATGGATCTGAGGAGTGTGTGCATCAGCTTCCAGCTGGTCACATCCAGGAATGTCTCTGTTGCTGTGAAGGGGTTACTGTACAGTTAGATCCACGAGCTCTGAATGACTCTAGACAGAAGCAGGAGGGAAAGAGAATTGTAACAAAACTTTGTGAACGCACACACAAAAGTTTTATCACTCTTTGGAGGCTTTTTATGTCAGGGCAACTGACATTTGTACAAGTGAAGGTATTCCCAAGGATGCTGGCTCTCAGTTGCCCAGAGCTGGCAAGATTTGGAGGGTAATTCAAGTTCCAGGTGACTACTTTCAGGTGTAAGGGGTACCGAAAACAGTGAGACTTCCTCTCCTGTCCAGGGCAAGGAAAACCTAGAATGTCCCAGGGATTTAGAGGCAGATTCTGCTCCTGAGGGAAGACTTTGTCTGCCTTTAGCCTGGCTTAGACGCTTGGGCACACCATCTCAGGCAGCTTTAAAAGCTTCCTTTGGATGCTGCAAGCCTCTTCCCAGATGTCCACATGCAGCTTCACAACACTCGTGGTCTGTCTGTCAGACTAACCAGACTTTAGCTACTTGACAAAATTAATTGGGAGTTTTTCCCCCTTAAATTCCAGCAGCCAGCCTTTTTCATGGACAGCAGTGGGAATTGGCTTCGCTTAAGCAGTGCAGAAGTAGTGTGTATAGAATTGAGCAGGGAATGGTACTCACCAGAGCATGGGGAGATGGGAAAGGGAGAAGTATTTACATGAGCTTAGCCAAGGTGCTGGGGAAGCCTTCTAACCGACTGCTGTTGATGTCCTGAGGCCTGCCAGAGAAGGAAGTGGGACAGTGATGGCATAATTGGGGTTGAGAGAGAAATTCTTCTTTTTCCACTTCTGTTTTACTGAATTATGGGGTTGAGAAGACAGCATAATGATACGCTACTGTGCGGCGTGCGGGATGGCTCGGGACAGGCTGTTCCTTATCTGCACCCTACTTGCCCACGTAAGGGAAGGGCTGAGTTATGGGGTCAGGCAAGAGATTTATTCTTTCCCTGAGTGTACCTGAAAGATGATACTTAATCCAGTAGCTTCACATCTGGAAGGCAGACAGCAATAAGGACCTTGTCTTACTCCTGCGGTGAGCAGATAATGAGCTGATTCCCACCTACCTTTGGTTCTGCAGAATGGCTCCCAGGAAGTCCCTCAGGACCATCTGTTGGTGGTAGCGGCTGTCCATCAGGATGCTGTCAGACTGGCGCCTTGTCAGAAATTCATGCACCCCTTCTCCTGGGCTGCTCTCGCTGCTTCTGTTATGCAAAGATGAGAAATCAGCTTTGTTTCAGAGAGGCTTTTTTAGTCTCTCGCTCAAAGTTTGGCTCGGGCTGAGCAGCACAGCATGGGAACCTGCTGGGTCTGAGCCTGGGGCCCTTCTGCTTAATTTCAGTAAGAAACTAGTCAGCTGTATTTGCTCCTGTGTTAGAGGAGGGATTTAAGCTGGTTCACATCTGACTAGTTGGTATTATGTAGTGTCAGTCAGTGATCCATCCAGCCAAAGCTACGAGTGGTAGCGGAGAGGCTGTTTTTGATGTTCAAACCATGCCAGGGATAACTGTTTCCTACCAGTGAGTGATCATTGCAACTATGATTTGCAAATATTATTGCTTGTTGATATTATGGTAGAGCTCTCAGCTGATCTGACACAGCCTCAGAGGAGGTGATTAATTAGGTTGCTTAATGATAGTTGCGATTAGGGGGATCCAAGACTCTGGGATGTGGGATGTGGAACAGCGGGAGAGATCGCTTCTGTTGCAGCAGAAGGCAGTTATTTCTGCTACGTGTGTGAAAGAAACTGCCCGGTGTAATAAGCAAAGCATTAGCCCTCGGAGAGCAAAGCTCTGTGACTTACCCAAGCCTCTTGCCAATGATGGTCTGTAAGAACTTGCGGGCGGAAATCTGCCCCAGGAATTTGCGGTAGTTGTCGGTGAAGATGGCATCAGCGTGGCGCTGCATCCTGGGGGTGAAAGACAAGGGCAGGGTGTGCTCTCTGAGCTAGCCACGAACCTCCTAGGTGGGAAAAGGGTGTTTCTGATGACAGAATGTAAGATGTAGCACTGCTGGGTGGGTAACCATCGCACATGCCTTTTGGTGTTGGACCGTGTTAGTGTTGGAGGGTATAAGGGTTTGAGGGAGCTCAGTTCTGACATGGAGGCAGCAGGCAAAATAAAAGGTCTGTAAATCAGTATCCACGCTAAAACAAGTAAGGAGAAGTGCCTGCAAACCAAAGGGGTCAGAAAACTAGTGCCGAGGAGAAGAACCACAGGCTGGGAGAGAGCAGAATTGGGGCTGGGACATCCCTGTGCTCTGCAGCAGCACTGTCACCTCCTGGGAGGGCTGTGCCTGGGATGGGGTGGCAGGAGCCTCCAGCAGGTCGTTGGCCTGTGATTAGACCCAGGCTCCCAAAAATCCACAGGTGAGGGAAGCACAAGCCACTTGGCTGGTCCCGCTGTTGTAAGGATGAGTCAGACAGAAATAACCATCCTCTGTCTCCTGGCAGGGCTGGAAAGGAGAGGCTCTAACAACTGTACAGATGGATTCCCAGAGCTCGGTGGAAAATTATGTAGCCTACAGGAGTGCTGGGTGTGTGACCCTGCGATCTGTCAGTACATCCCTGCTGCTGGGGAGCAGCTCTGGACACTGGTGATGCTGAGAGCTGGCCCAGTCCCAGCCTTCTGCTCTGGTTGTGGGACTCAGCTGATTTCTCCCCCTGGAGCCTGGACTTCATGGTGCTGGTGGGACTAAGTGACCTGTCGGGCTGCTGCAGGGCTGGGGGAAGATGGTAACCAGCGTGCTGTTGCTCAGTGGGGCTGAGAGGGGAGGTACAAACCTTTTCTCAGTGAGGTCTGGTAACAAACCCTCCTCGTCCTGTTCCTCCACCAAGGGGTTATGGCTTTGCAATGGGCTGCTGTGCTGTAGCTGGAAGTTCACAGCCTTGCCAGCACCTGGCCCTGGGCTGTACCTGTAAGGCAAACCCAAGGCACACTGTGAGAGCTGCTCAATTTCCAGTCTTCTCAACCACTACTCCCTGTTTTTCTTTTTCTTTCTCCTTTTGCCATGCCCATCTCATCAGTAACACAAGTGGTGCCCGCCACTTTTCCCAACTAGCAACTGCCCTGAGCTTATTTCAGCAGTGAAAAGATGGTTGACCTGCCTCAAACACGCTTTTTTTCAGCAAGGAAATACTTGAAATATTAGCAGGCAGCTGTAAAGTTCATGTAGTAAAGTATCTGCAGTTCTGATTTCAACGCGGGTAGCCTGCAGGCACAATTTTCAATCAGTGATGGAGCTGGAGGTGCTGCCTGCTCTGGATATTCCCAGATTTCCCTTTATAGAATCAAGCATTCAGTTCCAAAACCAACTGCTTGGGCTGAAATATTCCATGGCAGGTGCCTGCCTTCCTTGGAAACTGCCCCTAGGCTAGTGCTGTACCTAAAAAATTAAGCCAGGGTGAAGAAATAGGCTTACCAACTCAGGAACAGTTCATCTGGCTTTCCAAAGTGCTGGCAACCTTAATTTGGCACGTGCTTATTTTGCCCAAGGTGAGAGCTGAGGCGGGGAGTGCCAGGGTGGATAAAGCACTCAGCAGCTTACCTGAGAGCTGGGTACAGAGGAGAGGAGATGGAGCATGCGACTAAATGCAGGAACAGGAGCAGGGTGGCCTTATCCAGCATCTTCCACCCTTTGGGGTCACCTGAAAAGCAGAGCAGTGAGATGCTCAGGGCCAGGAGGGGAGGCCAAAGGCCACCTTCATGTTCTCAGTCCCCCTGCTCAGTCAGTGGCACACAGTGTTGGGACCCCCTTATTGACCTGTCCCCCCTGCTGGGGTTGATGGAGGGGTCTCAGGCTGGGATAGCCCTGGGGACCACTGCACGGGCTGTCAGTACCAGCGTAAGGGTGGGTGGATGCTGGAGGGCAGCAGCAAACAGGGGCAATCAAAAGACCCTCACTGCTTGCACAGGACCATCTGGGACCTTTTCTGGAGATGTCTGGGTGTATGGCACAGGTCAGTGCATGACAGCTGAGTGGGCTGCCTTGCTGGCTGTCCAGAGACTGGGGAGAAACAGGGAAATCCAAATAAAATTCCTGGGCAGAGGGGTAATAGTGGCTCGGAGGTAGCCTTGGCAAACCCATTTCTCAAAGGGAACGGTGCTGAGCTCGGTCAGCCACACAAAACACAAGCTGTCCCTTCAGTCGTCGTGCTTGGGGAGGGGAGGAGCTGGATGGAAATCCATCCTTTTGGGAGAGCTGGATGGCTGCTGTGTCTGGAGGAGCCCCTGCACAGCTCTGAGCACCAGCTTGGCTGGAAGGTGAGATGGACACGAGCCGTGTGTGCCCACCCTGCGGAGCTCCGCGTCCCAGGGCTGGCTGAAAGCGCAGCAGATGACTCAGGACTGAGTCTTCTGAGGTCACACACCCCCGGGAGCTGAATGCCATGTTTTTGTCATTGGAAGCGAGGGACAGTAGGAAGGTATTGCAGTGAAGGCTCTCCCTCAGTTTTGGTTGAAAGCGATTGATCTTTTGCTCAAAGAAGATTCTTTAAGAATGTGGATAGAAACCTTTAAAATACCAAGTTTCCCTGTTCCCTGTCTTATTTTACACAAGAAAAGAGCAGAAAGATGTTTGATCTCCAGAAGAGGAAAAAGAAACTTTAGATTTTGATTTATTTAAAAAAAAAAATATATCTTTCAAATGTATAGTAATACTTTGTTGCAAAGAATAGTTTCCAAATGGAAAGGGTTTGGTTGGGCTTCTAATTTCCCAAGTGCACTTTCCAAGCAGTTGATTTTGTGGATGGATGGATTTTTGTGGCAGGAGGGGGCCCATTCTGATGGGAGACATCAGCAGAGGGCTCTGGTTTTCTGCTCAGACACAGCTGCCCACTCTCCTGAAAGTAGATCAGGATATGGGGGGGGTGCTAATTAAGGGCCGATGCTCATGGAAGTGGGTCCAATCTTGATACCATGGAAGTTAATAGCAGAATTAGTGGTGGTGTCAGAAGTGCAGGGACAGACCTGGGAAGAGGTGGTGCATTAAGAAATGGGGTTTCTTATCAAAAATTCATCCTCAGTCTGGTCCCTGTTCCCTGCTCATGCCCTCCCCCCAGGGAACCAGCACCTTCCCCTTCTGTTCCCTGGGAGCAGCGCTGATGCTCCTGGCTCCAGCAGAGCTTCTTGTGAACTCACGGGTGGCACCCCCCACCTCTGGTACCCACTCTCTTACGGAATCGCTCTGGCCCTCAGAGAGTTGAGGAATGCTCAAAGAAGCAAAAAGGTGACTTTGAGAAAGAGCAAATTTCCTGTTGTTTTTTTTTCTTTTTCATTTTAACTTGAAAAAGCCTTCCCCGTTTGTGCCTCTCCCCTAAATATCTCCAAGACAAATCTCAAATCAGATCTTTCTAGACAGAGGAAATGATCTAAAGCATCCGTCAGGGGGTAACAGGAGCCTGTGGCACCAGCATCTATAGGAAGTGCCAACCAGGAGATGTAATCAGTACCACGAGAGCTGCTGTGTGAGCCGAGAAGTGAAATATCAATGTAAAAGAAAACCTAGCCCAATGTTGTGTGTTTCCCTTTTTTCTTCCTAGGATACAGCCCTGATTATCACTTTCTGTATCTGGTTTTTCTTCTTTGAATGCTGGGGTTTTCTCCAGAACCGCTTTTTGTCCCTTTGAGATTTTTTTTTTTTCTTTCTCTGTTATTAGTTTCTTGGCAATATTTTGTTTGTTTGTTTCTGACTTTGCTTTTCTTCCCCTGTCTTGCTTTGTCTTCTTTCCCATAACTATGGTCTGCTTCTCATCCCTGCTTTTGGGCATTTGTCTCCCTTTTTTCCCCTCGGGAAGCAGTCTGAAATGAAAGTTCTAACCCCTTCCCAGAAGCATCTGTTATTTCAGAGGAGAAGCCGGGGAATTGAAGTCTCACCCCACATACAGGCAGCTCGACAGCTCTGCGAAGCCTCATCACCTTCGAAATACTCTTAAGGTGAGGGACACCTTACTTTCCATTCTGGCAACATGTGAAAAAGTTATTAATAAATAAATCCCTCTTCAGATGAAGAGCTTTTAGTGCCATTCCAGCAGATAAAGAGTAATGGCTTGGTTCCATCCTGTGCAGCGTGAGCAGCAGCGTTGTGACAGTGATGTTGGAGAGATGGGGTAACTGTCTCTCACTGCTCCTGAAACCTGAGCCTGATCAGTCTGAAAAATACCACCATGTAGATGAAACGAAGCTTTTACTGTGCCTCCAGTTTTATAAAGTTCAAAGTTTTATACTATGAAATACCACATTAGAAAAGCAGAAATCCTTTTAAGTGCCTTGCCGTGCCTCGTTGTAGCTGGCTTTGCCTTATCTGTAACACGCTGTTGCGTTTCTCCTCACACTTTGGTTTGGCTCAAACACAGTTTTATTGACGGGTGAGTAAAACAGCATTCATTTTCCAGGGTAAAAGGAACTTGCACCAATAGAGCATAAGAGGGAAACTGTGCTACAGCTAGTTAAACGTCTAACATGTTTATACAAAGCTCATCTATGTTACAATTCTATTGATTTGCATTCATTCTATAGTTCAATTATTAGTTCATTCTGTAACTCGGTACCAGAAAAATCTTATATGATACGAAGGATATTATACCTGAGAAAGCTAATTGCTGATGCCAGCTTTGATTGCATTTTGCTGTCATTTAACTGTCTCAAATTTCCAAATAGACATTATCTTGTTAAGTGTGCATAGACAGACTCTCACTTACCGTTCCCTTAGAAAAGAAGCGCTTCGCAGATCAGCTCTTGCTCAGGTGTTTCCTTTCCCTCTTGCAAATACAACTTCTTCTGTAGAGCTGCTCCTGTGAGCCCTGCTGGGTCCGTCCCCTCCGCACGCTGCCTGGGCAGGACCCAGGAGGGTGTTGAGCGGGGAGGACACTCTCGGATCTCCCCCCAGCTCTCCTCTGGCTGCCAGGGGAGGTGCAGCTCCTCTTTTTATACCTGTGCTCCCTCAGGAGTCCTGTGGGCTTCTACGCGTCAGAGAATCAATTATCCTCCTGAATTTCAAAGGCTGTGTTTAGCATCCTCCTTTTCGTGCGTGCGGGGAGAGGGCTAGAGCCTGTAGTCGATGGTCATTTTCATGCTTTCCCTTTATCGTTAAAAGAGTGAAAAGCAAATAATAACAACGATAACCTGGCAAAGTGAATGACAAATTTGCTTTGCATGGTAAACTTCTCTTTCCCTTTGCAATTGCATTTTTTCCTCCTACTCCACAATGAGAGAGAGTTAACCGTTAATAACTTTCTCACACTGGCTGCTCGGGGGGGTTTATCTTTTTTGCTATTTTTTTTCTTTGATTGTCAGCCTTTTCTTCCCTCTCCTTTGTTACTCACCCCTGCTAGCGTTAGCGGGGCAGTTCGTGCTTCAGTCCCTCGCAAACATCACAGCTTCATATCAAGCACACAAAGTCGGAGAGCCCTGCTCCCTTCGTGTGCGCTGGAAAAAGTCGAGGGTCTTCCCTGGGGTGCAGCGTGTGCTGGCAGCTGGTTTCCTTCCTGGAATAAGGTTTGTGAAAGCCCCATTAAAAAGAACACACAGTCTTGGTGCCAAGAAGACCAGGACAGTTTAGAGGAGTTAAAAAATGAGGTGCCAGCATTAGTTCCACCTGCCAGATTTCTAGTATTGACTTTATAATGCCCAGAATTGATGGGGACCCAGACCTTCCTGTCTTGGAGCTTGCGTGACTCGATGGTGGGAAGAAGTTTCAGCAGATGAGATGACTCATACCTGCCTGCTGCTGAATACCTGCACCTTCCACCAGAGCACTCATGGCAGCTCTTGGTGGCAGAGGTGGATCATAGGGAAGGAGGGTACATCTGGTGTGTATGCCATCTATGTGTATATGGCAATGTGGGGCCATTGCCCCTTTGCTTCTTGCTGAGGTGAGAAATCAGCACTGTGATCATGGCTCACTTCACAATGAGGCAATATCTTCCTTCCAAACTGGGTGGAAAGAAGTCATTCTGTATCCAGACAGATGTGCACCGACACCTTTGGGCTCTCCCTGCTTTGAGTGCTCCGAGGGCTCACATTCCCTTTGGTGTCAAATCAGGACCAGGCCACTTTGCAGAGAAATCATGAAAAAGGATTGAACAGACCAAAGTGGGAGCTCGAGCTGACTCTGAACTGAGCAGCTGACCAGGACCCTTCTAGTGGAATCGAGAAACAGAACAACGATGTGAGAGAAGCAAGAACTACCTCCTTCCTCCAGTTTAAAAAAAAAAAAACAAAACAGCAGCACCAGCTTGTTCATGGGGAGAGGAGCCGCCGTGCAAATTAGGCAGGTGTATCATGTGTGCCATCCACTCTTGAACACCAGAGAAGGGCATTTCTGGATAGCACAGAGCAGGTTTTCCAAAAGCCCTGTACTGGTCCACACAGCTGTGGGCTGTCTCTGCAAACTGGAAAGGGATTTTTTTGTTTGCTTTTTTGAAACAATCTGTTCATGTTCTCTCATGTGTGAGGCCGGTTGCACCAATTTTTCAGCATGACTTATTCTGCTTCCACTGTCTTGGTGCTACACTGGCTGAACAGATGAATCAGACCACATTGTTAAACCAGTCGAGAGCCTACGCTGTTCTAAGGTATTATCCTATAGCATGGTTTTGAGCTAATTCCCTGTCCTCCTGGCCTATCACCTTCCCCAGCGCTGCAGTAAGATACGGGGCAATATCTCTCAGATCAAGGGGAATCAGTCTGTAATTGACTTGTTTTGTAGCTGTCTGCTGCCCAGCTTAGATTAGGAGGGCTGTGATTGTGTTCATCTCTCAAGTGAGCTGCTTTCTAAGATGGCTTTATAAAGCCCCATCATCCTAGGGGTTTCCTTGCGCTGCTGGGGTTGGGTTCCTGCCCTGCACAGCTGGACCCAGCGAGACTCGTGCAACAACAAGCTCCCTTTATGACTTCAGTTTAATTGCGGGAGGCAGCAGAAATTTCTAAAAACCCCTGAAGGCTCCGTTGGGTGTATAGGAGTTCTGAAATAGCATAAATAGAGCAGCTTTTCTGTCCCCAGGATTTCCTGTCCCAGCTTTAGTCAGAACCTTTGTATCTTCCCAGGACCCAGAAAGGTCATTTGTGGAATTCCTCTGCCAGACTCCTTGGGCTCTCCCTCTGGCTAGCGAGGCTACTTCAGCAGCAGCAGCAATGGCCCAGACCCCCACTGCTGCCAGCAGTTCAGCCTCGGCTCGACTCCCACAGTGGGTGCTCTGGCTGCTGACATCTCTGGGTGAAGATGCTGCAGACTGTGATAGGATCCTGTGTTGTTTGGAGCCAGTTTTTGCCAGTGTTGCAGTGTATATTTGAGCTGGCAACTCTGGTCTTTGTTCTCAGGGTCATTTTTTCAGTGGAATAGTCACACAGGTAGAGCTGGTACCCCTTACACACACAGGAGGGTGGCCCTGGCCACAGTCCTGCTCTCCTCACAGCCCAACAGCTGTTCTGTGTGTATCAGTGGCGTCCAAATTCTAAATGTACTAGTTGTGTGGTAGCATTCCTTGGGGCAACTTCATTTTAGTATCAATAATAATTCAGCACAGCAGATGACATCTTGTTTTGCAAAATGAGCAGCTTTTTCTCTTGAGAATATCTCTTGATTTGTCCCTAGGCCCCGCAGCAGCTAGTGTTATCAGCATCTGCTGGCTCCCCAAACAGAGGTGTGTAACACCCTCCCACAGGTCATCACTTCAGGTTAGCAGCACATGGTGGGCAAGTGTCCATTTGCCCTCCAAACCCACACCAGCACAAGTCCAATGGAGTCTACAGCCAGGTCTGAGCTGCCACAGGTACCTTCTGCGGCTGGAACTGCTGGATTTTGGAGTCACATCCATGCAGACCTGACCTCCCTATGGTCCTTGGGTGAAGCACATGCCAGATAGTTTTATTTCAGTGCCAGTCCTTCACTGACAAAGGACACAGTGTTAGGATCCTGCAGCAATTTCCCAGGTATTGATTTCCTCTTAGCTTTGCCTCCTCCAGTCTCCATGCCATGCTTTAAAAAATTGCCCCTGTCTATTCTGGGTGTGCGACGTATGGCTTCAGCTAAGCCCAGCAGCATGTGAAATGGTCCTGCTCACCTTGTGAGGCTGCAGCTAATGACACTGAGAAGTAACTCATCAAATGGCAAAAAAAATCCCAACCATCCCGTATTCTCAGCTATCAAAAGCTTTTCTGTACTTCTCCAAAACGGCACAGATGGTGGTTGTCGGTCCCCAGCTTCTCCAGTCCCCACCACTCCTGAGAGAGCCCCACACAGCTGTTGTCTCAGGTTTTCTTTTACTTGCAAGCTGTGGTGGTGACTAACTTATCACAAATACCCTAATTGTAAACTAAACAGAGCTGTCTAAGATCAAAAGTTGTATTTTTTGCCTGTTTGCCATCTTAGAGGGAGAATGGAAGACATTTTTGGTTCAACTGTCTTATTGCAAGTGGCAGAACTAAGGCACGTTATAAATTAATTGTTCATCAATCATTTAATTATATTGTCCGTTACTGGTGTGTACACAGTAACTTTCATTCCTGAGTTCTTTGAAAAAAGCAGTCATTTCTGTGGAAGGCAAGCAAACAAAAATGAGATGAAAAAGACAAGATTTGGCTCAGTTTTTTCTAAGGAAGAAGCAGAGGAGCCAAAACTTAAACCCAGCAGGTGTGGTGAGACTTGCCA
Organism: Calidris pugnax; assembly: GCF_001431845.1. NCBI lineage: Eukaryota > Metazoa > Chordata > Aves > Charadriiformes > Scolopacidae > Calidris > Calidris pugnax. Next base: position 373,891 of record NW_015090832.1, on the reverse strand, counting down.
TTAGAAAATTATATGAGACTTGGTTTTTCCACCTTGGACGGATAAAGTGCTGGCATTTGGATCTTCAGATCCTACGGACTCAATCCTCTGAACATCAATAGATTTCCCGGGGAGAATTTTCCCTTGAGGAATTCAGAGTGGTAGGAAGCTGAATACGAACGTTTATCAAAATAATCTCAAGGAAGGAGTCCCTCTGGATGAGAGGGCGGTTTGCACTGCGAGAATGAGTCTGAAACAAGGGATCAGATTAAAAATAGACAAAATAAATCAGTAATTCAACATGTGCAAGAAGCGCGATCAGAAAGGACTGTCTCACAGTGTTAAAAGCCTGCTTGAAAAGCCTACTTAATCTTCAAACGTTAACCTATCACTGAGACTACAATGGAACAAATGGCACCAGCCTGGGAGATGTGTATCTGTCAGGAGGCCTGATGAGCTCTGCGGGTGAGATCCACTTATGGAGCCTGTACCTGTCTGGCTGTTTATTTCCTGGCAGAGCTTCAGCGTCGCCCAAGTGAACTGCCAAGAGTTTCAGCCAGGTGTCAGCATGTTACACTCAGCTGCAGGCTTGAGAGTTACTGGTTCCTGAATTTCTGGCTCTCTACATACCATCTCCTTTCTCTTCCAACCCTGGCAGACAGAGCTCGGACTCCAGGGGTGAATCTCAATAATCAAGGGGTTTGTCTTTGGTCTTACCGCTCTTATTTAAGTTTGGAAAGGAGCCTGGGCTGGAAGGTTACGCTGCATGTTCCAGCCAAAATCAGTGAACAGGGCTTCAGTCCTAACCCTGCCACCGACTCGTGACGAACAGGCTCACAAAGGTCCTTCAGCTGCCAACTCTTGGGTGCTGGTGCCCCATTTGAGGACCCTACTCCTGATTTTTGGAAGCACTGAGACATCCGTGCTCTGGGATGGAGAGGGAGTGTAGGAAGGGGTCTGCGGATGCCCACCTTCTGCAGAGAACTCTAGTGACTACCTCAACGTCCCCCCTCCCCATCAGGGAGGGTGTTGGGCTGCGTGTTTTCTGTGACTTGGTTTCCCAGCAGAATCCAAACGCTGCTATTACTGCTCACCTGGGAAAGTGCTTTGAAAGCTTCTCATGAAAAAAAACAGAATTTGAGTGAAATGCGTTACTGGTATTGAAAAAGTAAAATGTAGTTTATGGAGAGGGAGTGAGGAAGGCCAGGTTTCCAGTAAGGGCTGAAAAATGAAAGCAGTTGTTGCTAATTTTTTCCTGGCTGAATAATGATATGCAACCTGAGGGTGAGAAGACCTTGGTGCACCAGGATACGCTACACGTGCAATGAATGTTAATAATTTCTTCCCTCTCCTTTGTTACTCACCCCTGCTAGCGTTAGCGGGGCAGTTCGTGCTTCAGTCCCTCGCAAACATCACAGCTTCATATCAAGCACACAAAGTCGGAGAGCCCTGCTCCCTTCGTGTGCGCTGGAAAAAGTCGAGGGTCTTCCCTGGGGTGCAGCGTGTGCTGGCAGCTGGTTTCCTTCCTGGAATAAGGTTTGTGAAAGCCCCATTAAAAAGAACACACAGTCTTGGTGCCAAGAAGACCAGGACAGTTTAGAGGAGTTAAAAAATGAGGTGCCAGCATTAGTTCCACCTGCCAGATTTTTAGTATTGACTTTATAATGCCCAGAATTGATGGGGACCCAGACCTTCCTGTCTTGGAGCTTGCGTGACTCGATGGTGGGAAGAAGTTTCAGCAGATGAGATGACTCATACCTGCCTGCTGCTGAATACCTGCACCTTCCACCAGAGCACTCATGGCAGCTCTTGGTGGCAGAGGTGGATCATAGGGAAGGAGGGTACATCTGGTGTGTATGCCATCTATGTGTATATGGCAATGTGGGGCCATTGCCCCTTTGCTTCTTGCTGAGGTGAGAAATCAGCACTGTGATCATGGCTCACTTCACAATGAGGCAATATCTTCCTTCCAAACTGGGTGGAAAGAAGTCATTCTGTATCCAGACAGATGTGCACCGACACCTTTGGGCTCTCCCTGCTTTGAGTGCTCCGAGGGCTCACATTCCCTTTGGTGTCAAATCAGGACCAGGCCACTTTGCAGAGAAATCATGAAAAAGGATTGAACAGACCAAAGTGGGAGCTCGAGCTGACTCTGAACTGAGCAGCTGACCAGGACCCTTCTAGTGGAATCGAGAAACAGAACAACGATGTGAGAGAAGCAAGAACTACCTCCTTCCTCCAGTTTAAAAAAAAAAAACAAAACAGCAGCACCAGCTTGTTCATGGGGAGAGGAGCCGCCGTGCAAATTAGGCAGGTGTATCATGTGTGCCATCCACTCTTGAACACCAGAGAAGGGCATTTCTGGATAGCACAGAGCAGGTTTTCCAAAAGCCCTGTACTGGTCCACACAGCTGTGGGCTGTCTCTGCAAACTGGAAAGGGATTTTTTTGTTTGCTTTTTTGAAACAATCTGTTCATGTTCTCTCATGTGTGAGGCCGGTTGCACCAATTTTTCAGCATGACTTATTCTGCTTCCACTGTCTTGGTGCTACACTGGCTGAACAGATGAATCAGACCACATTGTTAAACCAGTCGAGAGCCTACGCTGTTCTAAGGTATTATCCTATAGCATGGTTTTGAGCTAATTCCCTGTCCTCCTGGCCTATCACCTTCCCCAGCGCTGCAGTAAGATACGGGGCAATATCTCTCAGATCAAGGGGAATCAGTCTGTAATTGACTTGTTTTGTAGCTGTCTGCTGCCCAGCTTAGATTAGGAGGGCTGTGATTGTGTTCATCTCTCAAGTGAGCTGCTTTCTAAGATGGCTTTATAAAGCCCCATCATCCTAGGGGTTTCCTTGCGCTGCTGGGGTTGGGTTCCTGCCCTGCACAGCTGGACCCAGCAAGACTCATGCAACAACAAGCTCCCTTTATGACTTCAGTTTAATTGCGGGAGGCAGCAGAAATTTCTAAAAACCCCTGAAGGCTCCGTTGGGTGTATAGGAGTTCTGAAATAGCATAAATAGAGCAGCTTTTCTGTCCCCAGGATTTCCTGTCCCAGCTTTAGTCAGAACCTTTGTATCTTCCCAGGACCCAGAAAGGTCATTTGTGGAATTCCTCTGCCAGACTCCTTGGGCTCTCCCTCTGGCTAGCGAGGCTACTTCAGCAGCAGCAGCAATGGCCCAGACCCCCACTGCTGCCAGCAGTTCAGCCTCGGCTCGACTCCCACAGTGGGTGCTCTGGCTGCTGACATCTCTGGGTGAAGATGCTGCAGACTGTGATAGGATCCTGTGTTGTTTGGAGCCAGTTTTTGCCAGTGTTGCAGTGTATATTTGAGCTGGCAACTCTGGTCTTTGTTCTCAGGGTCATTTTTTCAGTGGAATAGTCACACAGGTAGAGCTGGTACCCCTTACACACACAGGAGGGTGGCCCTGGCCACAGTCCTGCTCTCCTCACAGCCCAACAGCTGTTCTGTGTGTATCAGTGGCGTCCAAATTCTAAATGTACTAGTTGTGTGGTAGCATTCCTTGGGGCAACTTCATTTTAGTATCAATAATAATTCAGCACAGCAGATGACATCTTGTTTTGCAAAATGAGCAGCTTTTTCTCTTGAGAATATCTCTTGATTTGTCCCTAGGCCCCGCAGCAGCTAGTGTTATCAGCATCTGCTGGCTCCCCAAACAGAGGTGTGTAACACCCTCCCACAGGTCATCACTTCAGGTTAGCAGCACATGGTGGGCAAGTGTCCATTTGCCCTCCAAACCCACACCAGCACAAGTCCAATGGAGTCTACAGCCAGGTCTGAGCTGCCACAGGTACCTTCTGCGGCTGGAACTGCTGGATTTTGGAGTCACATCCATGCAGACCTGACCTCCCTATGGTCCTTGGGTGAAGCACATGCCAGATAGTTTTATTTCAGTGCCAGTCCTTCACTGACAAAGGACACAGTGTTAGGATCCTGCAGCAATTTCCCAGGTATTGATTTCCTCTTAGCTTTGCCTCCTCCAGTCTCCATGCCATGCTTTAAAAAATTGCCCCTGTCTATTCTGGGTGTGCGACGTATGGCTTCAGCTAAGCCCAGCAGCATGTGAAATGGTCCTGCTCACCTTGTGAGGCTGCAGCTAATGACACTGAGAAGTAACTCATCAAATGGCAAAAAAAATCCCAACCATCCCGTATTCTCAGCTATCAAAAGCTTTTCTGTACTTCTCCAAAACGGCACAGATGGTGGTTGTCGGTCCCCAGCTTCTCCAGTCCCCACCACTCCTGAGAGAGCCCCACACAGCTGTTGTCTCAGGTTTTCTTTTACTTGCAAGCTGTGGTGGTGACTAACTTATCACAAATACCCTAATTGTAAACTAAACAGAGCTGTCTAAGATCAAAAGTTGTATTTTTTGCCTGTTTGCCATCTTAGAGGGAGAATGGAAGACATTTTTGGTTCAACTGTCTTATTGCAAGTGGCAGAACTAAGGCACGTTATAAATTAATTGTTCATCAATCATTTAATTATATTGTCCGTTACTGGTGTGTACACAGTAACTTTCATTCCTGAGTTCTTTGAAAAAAGCAGTCATTTCTGTGGAAGGCAAGCAAACAAAAATGAGATGAAAAAGACAAGATTTGGCTCAGTTTTTTCTAAGGAAGAAGCAGAGGAGCCAAAACTTAAACCCAGCAGGTGTGGTGAGACTTGCCATTAGAAAATTATATGAGACTTGGTTTTTCCACCTTGGACGGATAAAGTGCTGGCATTTGGATCTTCAGATCCTACGGACTCAATCCTCTGAACATCAATAGATTTCCCAGGGAGAATTTTCCCTTGAGGAATTCAGAGTGGTAGGAAGCTGAATACGAACGTTTATCAAAATAATCTCAAGGAAGGAGTCCCTCTGGATGAGAGGGCGGTTTGCACTGCGAGAATGAGTCTGAAACAAGGGATCAGATTAAAAATAGACAAAATAAATCAGTAATTCAACATGTGCAAGAAGCGCGATCAGAAAGGACTGTCTCACAGTGTTAAAAGCCTGCTTGAAAAGCCTACTTAATCTTCAAACGTTAACCTATCACTGAGACTACAATGGAACAAATGGCACCAGCCTGGGAGATGTGTATCTGTCAGGAGGCCTGATGAGCTCTGCGGGTGAGATCCACTTATGGAGCCTGTACCTGTCTGGCTGTTTATTTCCTGGCAGAGCTTCAGCGTCGCCCAAGTGAACTGCCAAGAGTTTCAGCCAGGTGTCAGCATGTTACACTCAGCTGCAGGCTTGAGAGTTACTGGTTCCTGAATTTCTGGCTCTCTACATACCATCTCCTTTCTCTTCCAACCCTGGCAGACAGAGCTCGGACTCCAGGGGTGAATCTCAATAATCAAGGGGTTTGTCTTTGGTCTTACCGCTCTTATTTAAGTTTGGAAAGGAGCCTGGGCTGGAAGGTTACGCTGCATGTTCCAGCCAAAATCAGTGAACAGGGCTTCAGTCCTAACCCTGCCACCGACTCGTGACGAACAGGCTCACAAAGGTCCTTCAGCTGCCAACTCTTGGGTGCTGGTGCCCCATTTGAGGACCCTACTCCTGATTTTTGGAAGCACTGAGACATCCGTGCTCTGGGATGGAGAGGGAGTGTAGGAAGGGGTCTGCGGATGCCCACCTTCTGCAGAGAACTCTAGTGACTACCTCAACGTCCCCCCTCCCCATCAGGGAGGGTGTTGGGCTGCGTGTTTTCTGTGACTTGGTTTCCCAGCAGAATCCAAACGCTGCTATTACTGCTCACCTGGGAAAGTGCTTTGAAAGCTTCTCATGAAAAAAAACAGAATTTGAGTGAAATGCGTTACTGGTATTGAAAAAGTAAAATGTAGTTTATGGAGAGGGAGTGAGGAAGGCCAGGTTTCCAGTAAGGGCTGAAAAATGAAAGCAGTTGTTGCTAATTTTTTCCTGGCTGAATAATGATATGCAACCTGAGGGTGAGAAGACCTTGGTGCACCAGGATACGCTACACGTGCAATGAATGTTAATAAATAGATCTCGCCGCAAAGACATGCAGGAAATACTGCAATGCAAACCGAAGAAAAAATGTAGGAAAAACTAAAAGAGCTAAGTATGATTTGGTTTTGGTTTTGGAGAGAGACTTCATGCTTGAGCTCTCCCTCGACTTGGAATTGGATGCTGACAAAATTGCCATTTCCCCTTATTGAGTCAATTTTAGCTTTGAAACCCCCTCACATCCCGTAGGCTTTGGGGAAAAAAAGTATCTTCCCGTTTTGTTAATAAATAACTTCCTTTTTTATCATTTCACAATCAGCTGAGGCACAGGGGTCAGTGTGGTGCTGGCGGGAGGCAGGCAGCCAACGCAGGCTAATGGCACCACCTGCTTGCGGCTCAAAGGCAAAGGAGTGTCTCCTCTGCAGAGCCTGGCTTTGCCCTCAAAGGGTTTGAAAGTCTCAGGGGGTCACAGACTGGTGGTTCCCCCCTCCACCTATTTCTGCTCAGAATAAGTCATGCCGTTTCTTTGCAGGAGAGGAGGAGAAAGGAAGAAAACGCACAGTATTGGTGCGATCTAAGTGTGTATTTTCCCCTTCACCTGCAAACTTCAAACTGCGAGGATCAGAGCCCATGGGAAGGTGCATGTGGACACCAGCCCCACCAAATTCAGGGTACCAGTTGTACTGGGAAGAATTTAATCTGGCCATTTAATCCATACCGATAGGATCTCTCCCGACATTCACAGAATTATTTCTCCCTCCTCGATGTTTTTATGTCCTAAATAGTCGGTGTTTGGGAGCTGAAAGGGCAGAATTGACTGCCTTTCCTGAGCTCTGGATTTATTCCTTGGCCAGTGCAGCTGCTCACCAGGGGCAGGGGAAGCTCTGGTAATTATTTTAATAAGAGTCCTTTTTTTCCCTTAGGATTTTTATGATGGAAGAATTTCTTTGTACAAGTGTCTCTGGCCTCTGCAACTCACAGCCCTACACGTTCTCCAGCTGTCTGTAAAGTCTTCTGCAGTAAAAAAAAGATGAAAGGTTTTTAATCCATTTGCTCAAAACCTTTGAAATTGTTTTCATTAATACCCATTTAATTCAAATGCTTGGTAACAGCCTAGAAAATCCTTTTATTACAAATGCCATACCTTACTCCCTCAGTAGATAAGTAACTGATTAGGTTTTCCCCAGAGTATTTAGGCTGTCTGATAATATAGCTCTACAGCAAAACTAACCTGGCACTACTGATATTTTAGGGTTAGGAAAAGGACAAAACAAATCGGATTCTTTAAATACCACAAAGGAGCAAAACAGACCACAAGCCATTTTTTGCCTTTGTAGGTCATCTTATCGAGACATCTCCATTTCAGAGCTGGATACTGAACTGGGGCATTAAAAGTTTAAAAAAAAAATATATCCCCAGCAAGAGCAAAGCCAGAAGCGTGTGTCTTAATTGTTGCTGCCAGAGCACTTCAAGGGAGCAGATCAAAACCTCGCAGATAAGGAGAAACCTGCCAGGACTGAAAGGCCACCCTATTGATAGAAGGAATTAAAATGCTTGCACTGAATTCGGGGCAAGTACATTAACCCAGAGGCCTAAAGGCCCGGGGCAGCCCTTATGGCAGTGGAGCACCCCGGGCCTGACCGTGGGTACCCACAGCCGCGGGGTCGGAACCCACAGACGCCCACAGGCGGGACGGGGCCCACGGCTGCATGAAGCCGAGCGGCCTCAGGAGCTTTTTGGGGGAAACCCGGCCCCGCAGGCCCCGGAGCCGCCCGCAGGCCGCCCTTAGCAACGCGGCGCCCCGGGCGGTTGCTAGGGGCGGGGTGGGCTGTACTTCCTGCCGGGCGGGAACCACTTCCGGGACGGCGAGGCCTGGCCGAGAGGGGCGGTGAGCGGGACGGGCGGCCGTGAGGGGGAGGCCTGAGGGCAGCTCGGGGGGTTCGGGGGCTGCAGGAGGGGTCTGCTGGAAAGGTCTCCTTTGGGAGGGGTGGAGCGGTGGCTTCAGCCGGTGGCGGGAGAGCCCCGGGTGCAAGGGAGCCTGGCCGGTGCCGTGGCTGGCCGCAGGGAGCGGCACAGAGCCGCTCTCTGGAGGAGGGAGGAAGATCTCGGGGTGTTCCCTGCTGTGGGGCTGCACAGTTGCCGCTCCTTGCAGTCCCCGGGCTGGCAAACCCGGCTGCCTGGAGCCGGGGTGATGAGGCTACTGACAGGCTCCTCGGCCTCGCTGAGGGTCGTGGTTTTGGCGGTGCCCGGTTTGGCACACCCCCCTGAAGCCAATATGAATCGGTCAGTTGCCATCCCAACACCTACTAAGTCATTCCAGAAACCTAACGCCCGGTTTTTTTGCCTCATCCTTTGTCAGAAACGTTCATGTTCTGCAGCAATACTGTTGCTGGTTCTTTCCACACCAAGAGGAAGCTAATATGTATTACTTGAAGTGCTCCTGTGGCTTTCTCCTATACTAACATACAGTGCTAGGTCTCGAAGATGTTAGCTGGGAAATAGAGGACAGCAAAAAGAAAAGTTTGAGTCGGTCCTAGCTCTATTGAGGGGGCTGTTTTGTGGCCCTGATCCTGAAGACACATGGTTATTGATTGCAGGGCCTGATCCTGTGCCCAGGGAGACAAGCACATCATCTTCCAGTGATGGCACAGCAAAAGCATGATCCTGCAGCCCTCAGTAGCCCCCAGCGGGTGCTGTGGTACAGCTCTGGCTTTGCTACAGATCTGAGTCCTTTTGTGTGGGGGTAGCTGGCTTGCTGTAAAACCCTAATAGAGTCAAGACCCTATTTTAAACAGATAGTCAAAATCAATTCCTGTAGTGCAGCGCAACTGTCTGTGACCTATTTCTGGTGTTATGTTCCAGTGAGATGGCCAGGCTTGTGGGGAGAGGTGGGAGCTGCTGTTAGACCGAATGAGTAAACTGGAGGGAGGGAGCTTCCTCTCAGGGCCTGAAATAGGAGTACTGATCTTTAAATGCAATTTAAGAACAATGACTTTAAGTGTAGCCATGTTAATAAGTGAGACGGTCTGAGGAAAAAGGTGGTTGATGACCTGTGGAGAAGAAGAGCTGTTAGCTAAGGAAGAGGTGGTGAAGCTGCTAGCTTCTTGGGAACAGGGAGGAAGACTCCATTATCATGCAGGGACCTGCTGGATTAGCTGCAAGGCAGAGAGTTCTGCATTCGGTGCAGAAGGCAACGTGCCTGACACTGAGCCCAGGTTCCCCGCTGTTCAGTTTTGGCCTGATCATTTGCATGAGGTTTAGCCTGCATTCGGTGCAGAAGGCAACGTGCCTGACACTGAGCCCGGTTCCCCGCTGTTCAGTTTTGGCCTGATCATTTGCATGAGGTTTAGCCTCCCTGCATCTGCAGGTTTGGGATTTGCATTAACCACAGGAGGTTTTTTTTTTTTTATCCAAACAGGGAAATATTTTGCTAATATTAGGTCAGCTCCACTGATAGCAGGAAAACTAATGGTCTGAATATGGGTCGCCTGCTGTGGCTGCTGTGCAAGCAAGGACACTCTAATATGACTAGTTGGTGCATGCTGTCAGGTTTTCTCTGCGCCTGTTTCATGGGTTAGTGCTTAAAATGGTAGTGGTGACTGCTGTCAGCCTGCGTGGGAGCTCTTGATACTGATTGTGTCACCTGGGATTTGTTAGGGAATTGCTAATACCCTCGAGGGAGGTGAAATAGAAAGAGACTTTCAGAAGATTAGGATGGAGATTGTTTGTTTTCATTGCATCAGTTTCCTTTCCTGGTGTATTTTTCGCGTGTTGTGTTTCAGGTGTATGAATCAGGATTATCAGTAGGAGTTTGTCCTGAGAAAACTCCGGGTGAGTAATGAAGCCACACCACTTCCTGCTCTGTTTGAGGAAGGGGGTGGGCAAGAATAACATTTTCAAATGATATCCCAATAAATAAAGTCAAGATAAAATGCAACTCAGGGGTGAAGTTTCCCACGTTTCTGTTTCTTGCTTAGGATCTGCTGCCTTAGTGAATTGGGAGAGAGGGCATTTTAGAAGTTAAAAGCAGTTAGGGATGAGCCACTTCTTTGTTGTCACCATTGTGTGTCTGGTGCAGCCTTTGGGTCTGCGTTGGGACTTGCAGAGCCTGAGTGGCCCAGTGTGTATTCTGGCTTCATGTACAAGTCCCATGCAGCCCTTGCTTATTGAATTTTAATCAGAATTTGAAAAATGTTCTCTCACTGAAGAACAGACCTGGAAGGGAGCACAAGAGGTCACCTATTCATATCTCCTGATTCAAAGGCAGGATTATATACACTCACACCCCATCCCAGGCGAATGCTTATCTGATCTGCTCTTCTGAATCACCAGCAACAGGGATTCCACTGTCTCCAGTCCAGGGGCTGGCGGTTTGTGCAGTTGGAAATATTTTCCTTTCTTTTGAAATTCAAAATAAGATCCCGTACCTCTGCTGAATTAAAACAAAATAATTATTTCTTGTAATTTATACACCACTCCTTTTAATATGTCTCCAAATGATATTTGCCTCTTATGCAATGGCGTTGAGTTGTTGATTGATTCTCAAATTTATCAACTATAACTTTACTCAAATTACACTCCGAGTTTGCCATCTTTCTGAGCTCGGTCACATCTGCAGGTAGTAGAAATCTCCTCCTAACCTGAGAAATATAGGGCCAGCTTTGGAGATCGTTTCTAGGAAGCAGATAACTACTGTTCAACTGAAATGTGCATGCAGCACAACCTCACACCCAAGCTTTAGTAATAAAGACAATTGTAAATATCAATAAGTAATGCTGATTCAATAAGCACACACTGGGATCATACAGGTCAGGAAAACTGAGTAAGGCACTAATCACAATTGAGCTCTGATGGCATCTCAGACTAATTGAATTTCCCTTTTGGGACTTTGTGTGGCCTACTCCAGCAAATCTGGCAGGAGAGTTCTCTGTTTTTGTAGAAAGCCATTAGTCATTCATAGAATGAATTGACAACTCCATTAGCAAAAGATAAAGGAAAGAAGAAAGGTTGGTCTGGTGGATCAGAAACTAGCTTGGGACCCAGGAGATCAATATTTTAACTCTGCCACAAACTACCTGTGTGACCGTTGCAAGGTATAGAGGGCTTAGTGTAACGGGTGGCTAAAACCAGGCTTAGCTTTAAACACATAACTCATTCCTCTCTCTTCAACAGATCTGCCTCCTGTGTGGTTTGTTTAAGTAGTAGTTGGTTTTCTACACCATCTGGAACAGCGAGGCTGTGACCACATATACAATGTAAGTAAAAGTGAATAATAGTCACCCTGTGTGATCTTATTAAGCTTTTCCCTTATTGTTTCATGATTATTCTTCTTACTTTGTTTGTCTTGCCCTCACCTGCAAATGGACTAATACCAGCATTTGAGGACTATTTTCTTAGGCAGGTGGTAAAAGGCAAGCATCCAAATAAAATGCAAGTTTTGTTTCGCTCTTTGTTATGGGTTCTGTAGCTCAGGGGTGTCTTAAAAAAACCTGCATGAGGTAGTCTGTAATTTTTTGATAATGGAAAGTGAATACCAGAAAGCGTGATGCAAATTATTGTTCTTCCCCCCACCCTCACCCTTGTAGTAACCAGTTTTCTTGGAGAGCATTAGAGGAGAAGAAGGGTGCACTCACGATGGCTGCAGAGTTGGATTTCTCCCCACCCGAAATCCCTGAGCCCACGTTCATGGAGAATGTGTTACGCTACGGACTCTTCTTTGGAGCCATTTTCCAGCTTATCTGTGTGCTCGCCATAATCCTGCCAGTTTCAAAGTCCCATAAAACAGTAAGTAGTGCTCTTTATTATTGACATAGATGGGCAGAGGCAGAGAAAATAGGGTGGGAGGGGACTTTGAGTAGAGACACAGAGGTCTGGCCGTGGGATTGATGACAGTTATCATTGTTTGTTCTCTTTCCTTCCTTCTAGCTTTGCCACCTCCAGCTTTTGTCTTGTGATATACCCCCAGATTAGAGAGTCAGGCACAAATACCTGAGCCAGGGTCTCTCTCAATGTCAGTGAAAAAAGTGACCTAAAGCACTGGCAAATCGTGCAAAAAGTATGTTCCTGACTGCACGCGAGAAGCCTTTAGTCCCAACCCCATATTGTCATCCTTCTGCTGATTTACTTTATGAATTGCCAGCCAGGTGTCCCCTTTGCGGGACCTGCCTTTCAGGAAATGACTCTGGGCTCTAGTTTGTGGGGGACTTTTGGCAAAGAGATACACTTCTAGTATATTCTAACATGAGGAAGGCAGTTTTCAGTCCTGACACCCAATCCTGCACTGGCAAATGGAGGGTCCTTTGGTGCAGTGAGTAGAGGAGAAGGTTGAAGTGAAAGGTTGAGGTGAGCTACAGGATTCCAGTTCCCCTAGACTGGGCCACAGTGGGATGACCTGCATCTACCTACCTTTCCTGATAAAAGAGCTCCATGTGTTTGGTAATGCCAGTGGTGCTGGGGACAGGTGTTTCAGTGTTGGTGATCAGGCTGCAAGTTTGGTGATTTGAAATAGATTTTCTCTAAATGTGTGTGATGTATTTTCAGTAAGAGCTCGGCAGGGGAAGTTCTGTTTTCAGGCTATCTTTATTGCCATGTGCAGAGGAAGCATGGAAATTTTCAGCCTGTCTGGGGAAGGGAATGCCTGAGGGTGAGGTAGAGTGTGAAGGGTACAGTTTGTGACCCAAAGCTTTCACCTCTAACTGTAGGTGTGATGTGTTGTTGTACAGGATTAGTGATGCTGCCCCGGCAGGGGTGCGTGCTCCCTGCGGCAGGATCTGTGGCTCCCAGCAGGCAGATGAAGCAGGTGGCCGCTGGTCACGATGCAGTGGCATCACAAGTCTTGCACTGTTATTTTGCAGCCACCAGCACCTGTCTGTCAGAGTCCATGGTTTCCCCTGATAAATTTTCGAGTAGCTTGATTCTTGAGAGCTGAAAAGGGTGAGAGCTTTAGTTTGAAGTGGGAAACTGAAGATCAGGCCCCCAATTTAGATGATAAAAACTCAAGGACCTGTTACTGTTTAAATTTGCAAGTGTGCTTTGATGTTTGCATGCTCTACTTTTTATTTTCTCCATATGTATACTGTCCTCTTGATTTACTGTCCATATGACTAATTTACAAGACTGTAAACACCAAAGGCCACCCTTCCAGATCTTGGGAATGATGCTTGAGTCTGGGTAGGATATTGAGGAGCTTCTCTGTCTTGGAAGCTTCAGGCTTTGAAGTCTACCTTGCTTTGAACATTAGAAGGCAGCAGTGTTCACTTGACGGCAGCAGCACGCTGCATCCCTGACTAATAACTCCACGTTGCTCCATTCCTCCAGAGCCTGCCAGCTCCCCGTGCGCCCATTCCAGCCTTTGGAAAGCCAGCCAAGTCTCCTTCCTTGGAAAGCCACACAGATGTGAACTGTAATAGCCCAGTAACTTGAGAGACGTTTGAACCAAGCTCCCTGATTAAAAGGATACTGTCAGATGCTCGCCTCCCCCTCCATTATCTGGAGCGCTGTCTTGGAAGCTTGAAACTAGCACGTCTTGCTCAGCCGTTTTTTGTGTGTCCTTTTTCAGTTGGCACGCTCTAACTGATAGAAACCAAGATGCTAAAGCAATATTTATACTCAAATGCATTTAATGAAAGGAGGCAATCTGCATGTGTGTGCTTTCTCAGATGAGACTGGCGCTGTTCCCTTGTGTTTTTACAAGATAACTAGACTTTATTTCCCATGGCTGAAATATTATCTGTCATCTCCCCTGAAGGAAACAAGCAGGGTATCTAAACATTCCTTGCTAGTCCAGGTGAAGAAAATTTTGCTTGCAGTTCCCTTCCTGGATTTTGGGCTTGGTTTAGAGACTGAACTTTACATTCTTACTACTGTTTTGGGGAATATTCGTCTTGCACATGATGATGATTAACATTTGGCAGAAATACCTGCTGAGTGTTTCCATGCACACTGGTGATTGATTATATCGTATCTTCTCCTTTTCCTGATTTGAATAGTTTTCATTTAGTGTTCATTTTCTTCTTGCCTTTAAAGTTGATTTTGTTTTTCTTCTCCAAAGCCTGTTTTAGACACTTCAGCTTTTAACGGCTTCTCTGGTAACAAGCTGTTTCTGTGCATAAACTCACACTCATCAAAAAGCACATGTGGAAGAAGCAGAGATGGTGCTGCTCAATTCTCATTAAATGTGGACTCAGTTTGATATAAATACGTTCCAACAGAGATACCCAGCATTTGCTTCCTTTGGCTTGTACTGAGATTCACAAAGTGAGCTGTCAGCAGATTGTAAAGTAAAGTTACTGACTGTTTCTTATTTGATTCTTGTAGGACTCGGACGGTTTTGAGCCCAAGAATGCAGAGACAGTGAAGAAGCCAAAGGCAACTGCTCCACAGATCAGCAAGAAGCCCAAGAAGGAAACCAAAAAGAAACGATAAAGCCATGACCGATGAGCCTCAAAAGACAAAATAATCAGCTATAATCATGCTTCCTCGGACATGACATCAAAGGCAACTAACTATATTACATGGTTTTCTGGCATTGCCATGCTTTACCTTTCGGGGACAAGGGAGAAGGTACTTGTAAGAGTGGAAGGGGCAGGGTTCTGCCATAGATTTCTTACAAGCAAAGAGGACTTCACATATCCAGGACTTCGTTTGACATGATTAATGCATCAGTCACCATTAAAGTGACTTCTGTCATTTCTCCTGGGTAGAGAGGCCTGTTGTAGCTCCTCCGTGCTGGCTGGGGTTTGTAGTAAAGTCCCTGCGGAAGGTGGAGCATGGGTTTGCTGCTTTGGATACTGGTTTGTGCTGTGTTTTTTGAAGGCAGAGGGATCAAATGGATCAAGGATACCACACTACACAGCTTTGTATTCATCTCTGTTGTCATCTAGTCTGAAATACATAGCTGCATTTTATGGCTTAATACTAATGTCTTTGTTATATTCTTTAATTCTTTAGGTAATAACTCATCAGATTCCAGACTGCTGTAGATGAAAGCTTTCATTTCCCCAGCGTCGCTACCTCTTTCGTATTCCCCACCCATGCACTTTTCTTTTCTGTTCCCACCTTTGAAAGCAGATACGTTTCAGGGAACTGAGGCTGTGGTGGGGACTGCACTGACTACAAGGGAGCAATATCATTCTGGAAGGTGCAGAATTTAATGCCTGTGCTAAAGGGGTTTTCTTGGAAACTTGGGAAGACCAAGGTACTGCATGTTGGAGAAAAGCTGCTCCGGGGTGGGAGTCTCACAGTGCTGTGTTGCTCGTGTATGGAACAGCATGACCTGGCTGTGCTGGTGACAAACCCTCCTGCCAGCTGAGTCCTGACCCTCTGCTCATTTCAGCACGGCTGGTGTTTGCTGCATCTGCAAACTTCCTCCCAGCCTTACCTGCTACGGTCTGCTGCACCTCCCCTCGCTCTGTTCTGCCTGGAGTTAAATACAATCTCAGCCTGAGGAGATGTGGTATTTTAAGATCCAAGGGGTGGCAGGCTGGCTGTGTAGCATGACTATATGGCAAGAGACACATACACTATGTTCCTTCAGGCTCCGGTTCTCCAGGCCCAGGGACAATCTAGTATTAGATTTAAATATGGCTAGACAGGACTGGGAAGAGATAGGTGGTGACGTAGCCACAGAGTCTCTGTAGGGCAGCTCCAGCTTCCTGATGCCAGCTCACATCTTGGTTTGTTTGATCACGAATGAGTCAATGGGAGGAGAACCTGCTCTTTTAGGCGCACCCAGGGTTCAGAGTGGCTTTGATGGAAAGGGCTCTCTGGCAGGGCTGCAAGTCTGCCATCCTCTTTGCATATATAGACTCCCATCTTCATTTCACAAATGCCTCGTGAGCCCAGATAGGGTAGCAGTGTTGTGCTGCGTGTTCTCTAACAGGAGTTGAACAGCACGTTTACAGGAACCATCAGTGTTGAGAATGGCCACGTTCTCTGCTCGCTCTTGCCTTTGGTGGGTGTCAGGTGGATCCCAGTACCCCTTTGATTCTAACCTCTCCCTGCTTCCCTGCTCCAGGCTCTCTGCTTCTCTGAACCAGGATGCTGACACCGAGTCACACTGCTTAAAATCCAGCTTAGAGTTCTGCTTTAAATTCAGCGTTTTCCTTTTCTTCTTTTTTTTTCTGGTGCTACATGAAGCAGTACTAGGAGGAGAGAACAAAGCACGGGAGACACAAGCACTCTAAAGTTGCTTTGAGTTCCCAGTACAAAGAAACATTACACAAATTTCCCACGCAAATAACAAAGAACAATATTGTGCTATGAGTTTCCATTATGGACCCGTGTTCCTGTCTGTGATATGCAGGGGAAAGAAAAGCCTTGCTACTGCCCTGGGTAGGTACAGCAGAGCACTTCTTCCATTTTAATAAATGGGGAAGGTGGGTGTTTAATCTAACAACTCTGGCTTTCTGCAGGTTACCTAAAGGGGAGGGGGCTGATGCTTAACACAACTGCAACTATTGAAAGAGGCACAGGCATTACCCGAAATATAAAAGTGCCTCTATGGCTGAGAACCAGTTAGTGATGAGCGCTGTGTGGTTGTCACCTGAAATAGCAGGCTACTCCATCAACATCTCTGTGTGGCTGTTTGCAGGCTGGCTTGTTCATGGCTAAGTAGAAATCCTGGATATTGGTGTTTGTTTTTGTTGGGGGGAAGAGGGATTAAGATAAATTTCCCAGTCTGTTCCTAATGGCTCGTTACATGTTTGAATGCTTTTGTAGCTGAACTTACACTATGTTTTTAGAGATTACCAATATCCCATGTATTTTAGTTTCTCTTGCAATGTGTAATAAATACAATCAGAATCTCTTTGTTTAAAAAGAAATCTCTCTTTAAAGTTGTGCTGCCTCTTCCCGTGCGTTCATTGTGAAAGCTGCCAGGACTCTCTGACCAGAGGAACACAGGGACATAAATAACCTATTCAGAAAAATGATCCGTTAAGGGAAAGCCTTTCGGATCCTTTAATCTGTGAGAAATTGGTTCGTTAATGCTGTCAGGCATGTGTGTATCTGTATTTGACTTGGAAATAGAAAACTATCTCCCAGTGCAGCTTCACCTTCCTGGAAGGAAGGAGGAAATGGTGCGATAACTAAATTTATTTGCCTCTCATGAGAGATTTTGACTCCAAGAGCCCCCATCAAGGTAGTGACGATAAAGGCATCAGTTGTTAATAATACAAGCAAGGGATTAGATGGGGGTTCAGTAGCCTGATCAAAGGGATTTTCAGTAGCCCCTCGGTGTGTGATTGTGGCCAGGTTTATGTGGCTGGAGCGTGGAGCTGTCTGGTGGCTCCTCTTGGCTGCGGTAGGACCGGCGTGGTAGCCAGGCTCTGGCAAGCATCTCTTGGTTCCCTCACCAGAAAACAAACCAGAGGAGGACTAGTGTGGTGACTCCTTTAATTCCTGAGCACTTTTCTCCAGGCTGTTTTGTCATTAACATCCCAAAGGGAGCTGTAGACCTCATTAAGTCACTTTTATTGAAGGGGAGGTTTTCCAAGGTCTGCCTCCAGATACCAGCCAAGCAGTGGGGAGCACCTGGGTGAGCAGCACCCTGTTCTGCCACCCCGAGCCCAGGAGCTGCACCAGGGCTGGCTTTCCCTCTGCTAATACCTGTTACCGAGTTCCTTTCCCTCCCCAAGCCTCAGCTCTGAAGAAAACATGGCTGGGAGTTGGGAATTCCTCACTTCCTTGTTGATTGTGTTGATCTGGCCACGAGCTGTGGCCACTGCTGTCCCCTTGAGCTGTCCCACGCTCACAATGCATCCTTGTGCTCCTCCAGTGCAAGCAGCGCAATCCCTTGAGAGGGACTAATAAGTAGCTCGTGACTGGAGTTCCAGTTCACATAGTTCAATTAAATCCCTGTTAATCTTGTTCAGACCTAATTTACTTTCATTCTCGTACACACGCTTCTCTCTGCTTCAGAGGGATTCTGGGGAGGTTCCCTACTGATGGGAGCTGAAGAGCCCAAGGCCATCTTTGAAGAGGACCCATGTTTGCAGAGCAGCCCCCTTGAAAATGAGATTATTTCCCAGCCTGTCACAAAGAATGTGAAAATATTCCTTCAGTGCCTGGATTTCAGGGAGGGTCAAGGCCGGATCTGCTGATGCTGGAGGAGAAAATAAGGAAGCTGTAGGAGGGGAGGACCTGCTCGGTATCTCTGTTTCCCAGAGCTCTGCTGAACAGTTCCCCTGTGTGCCTGTTGTTGATTTATGGGCAGCTGAGAGCTGGGGTGCCCAGCTACTCTCTTGGGAGCCTCCCTCACACGTTGGTACTTCTTTCAGGCAGAAGTTGTGTTGTTTGCAGCCTGTGGCCTGCAGGGATCGAGATGACTCTATCGATTTAGTTGTTTGTTTATTAATCTCACGAGGCATCGGAGACCGACTGCAGGGAGAAAACGGGGTGATGAATGGAGGGAACTGGAGTACAGAGCACGGCTGCTTGTTTGGTCAGTAGGTTGATTGCCAGCTTTGGCACTGGGAAGGGACCTGAACCTCCTCCTCGTCCTCATCCAACCAGAGGGGATGATTTGGTTGGGGAACGTTCCCTTTCTGTCTGGCAAGAGACACGGGCTGTAATCAATGTTTGCATTTCTTCTTAAATTGGCAGTTACTGCAGGTCCAAGGTCCAGCTCTTCTCCTCTGGTGGTTTGTGGCTTTCGAGCGGTTGTTTGTCGGGGTGTTTTCTGGCTTTTGGAGCTGGGACCAGCGTGCAGTAGCTGGTCTAAATGTCTCTTGCTTGGGGCTGGCAATTGCAGGCCAATGTACTCGGCTTCCTGCCTCTCCCTTGAAATTCAGATTATTTTTTCCATTTCATGTTGATTCTTCCCAATTTGTGGTTTTTCTGTCACCGTGATTCACCCTACGGCCCCTCTTGTTGCTTCCTCCCTGTAGGCTCATGTCCATTGCAATTCTTCCATCCTTGCAGGCAAATTTTACCTGCCAGCAACAGACAGTGGGTGTCACCTGCTGGTACAAGGACTGATACAAGGGAAGAATATATCAAGAACATCCAGGATGGAGAAAGGTGTCCCTTTGTAATCAGCCCAGATGTAACTGCTGGGGAAGGAGAACTCTTTGCCTTGGGAGCCCCCGATGTGCCTGGGAAGCTGTGCCATGTGCATCAGCCTACCCCTGAGCCATGAGGAGCTAAAATGATTAAATATTACACTTCCAAGCTCCTGCAATAAGCGAGCTCTACGGTGCTGTGCATCCTTCGCGCCACCTGTGGAGATCCTGCTCCTCACCAGTGCACGCAGACCTGTCTTGTGCAATCCCAAACCTCCCTGCCCTCCTCCCAGCTCCCCTGATGGCTTCATTTAGTGCCCGGAGGCCCTGGTGTGGCTTTGCTGCTCCTCAAACCCTGTTTTGCTGGGGGAACTGCAGTCCCTGCCGAGGACCACAGCCACACAGAGCAGAGAGGCTGACAGGTTCCTCCATGGCTCTAGTCCAGCCTTTCTGGCTGGTATGTAGAAGGTAAAACCTGCTTTGGATCACATTGGCTTTGCTTTTTGAAAAACATCTGCTGCCTGGCTGATGTCTCCTCCTGCACGTGAAGAGCTCGGCTCCCAAATGCTGTGGGTAGAGGGGGCTGAAGGGCTCTCACTTCTTCCTGTCTTCAGGTCTAGGCAAGGAGATGTGTCCCCAGTGCGGTGCTCTACTGGAAGTCCTCTTTACTGCTAAATGCAGCTTTCCTTATTTGTGAAACCTGCACAAGGGAACTGTCACCTTGCTTAAAGGTTGTCCCAGCCTTTCATGTGCCGCCCCTGTAAGTGCCAGGTTCAGCCAGTCCTGGTCCATGGGCCAGTGAAGGTGTCAGCACTGGCCTGAGATGTCTCGTGGGTGGTTCTTACTGCCTTCCCTTTGGCTGCTGCTTCTGCAGAAGCCACCCTGAGCTGGCAAATTCCCCTCGCCAAGAGCCAAAGTCCGGAGTACGACAGGCTCCGTCGAGCTCTCGCAGGGTGAAGCCTCTCCCTCTGCTCCAGGAACTGGCTCCAGACGCTTCCTGCTGTTATTTGTGCCTCGGCTCGGGCAGGAGCTGTGCTGGAGCTGTGCTGGAGCTGTGCTGCTGTCATGGGGCTTGTGGGGACACGTCCCCCCAGCTCCCCGAGGACACAGCTCTTGCACATCTCTCGGCAGGCTGTGGTCGAACGGCTGGACCACGGCTGCTGGGGTCTGCGCAGGAGAAGGTCCCCATGGCTGTGGTCCCCACGGAGCTGCTACTTGTCATGCTGTGGTGGCTCCCTTGGGTGGCTGAAGCAGATGTCCCCGAGTGTCAGGCCTCTGCGGTGAAGGGGGAGCAGGTTTTGAGAGAAGGGGAGAGGAGCTGCCACCATTTCTGCTCCATGCCTTCCCCCCGCTCCTTGTTTAGCTGACTTTCAACTGAGCACGGATCCAAACCTCATATGGTTTAAATTTTTCAGCTTCAGACTTTGGCCTCCTCAGCCCGTCCCTCGCTCGAAGGACCAGGACGGGATGATTAAGGGGAAACACCCTCGTGTCTGCTCCGGCTCCTCTGCTCGGCGCAGGGTGCTGGCGGGGAGGCTGGGACTCCTCTGCCACCGAGGGAGCCCCCAGCCCCCAGGGGAGGGCTGCCTGGATGTGGCTACCAGAGCTTTGTGCTAGCCAGCCACCCCTCTGCTGCTCTGTTTGCAAAGCAAGCCGGAACGAGGGCTATAAATCTCATCCGGATGAGTTTCCGTGGGCTTTTCTGAACCACTCTTTTTCTATTGATACTAAAACTGGCCAAAAACGCGAACATTTTGCGTGCGCCGGATGAGTTTCCGTGGGCTTTTCTGAACCTCTCTTTTCTATTGATACTAAGACTGGCCAAAAACGCGAACGTTTCGCGTGCAGCTTTTCTGCTGAGCCCAGGCAAGAAGCAGAAAGTGTCGGATTTTTGCCCAAAAGAGCTATTCCAAGTTACCTAATTCAGATTGTATCGAAACGTCGTATTTTATCAGTCAGAAACCTGACGGGAAATGTTGTGCCCCTATTGAACATGCAGATAATTTCCCCCCACAGCTGTTTGAGCTCGGTGCCTCCTTATCAAACGTTTGCATGTCACCCAGTCTGTGGTTTCCCCACGGTCCTTTCCCCCAGGGAATTTTGCAGTGACACTTCCTGGCTGGGGCCGCCTCCGTGCTGGGGTTAAGGGCCACTTCTGCACAGCAGAGTGTCACCACACCAAGGGACACAACAGGTCCTGAGCCCTCCTGGTGATTTCTTCTCAGCCCCCCCTTTTTATCCCACGAGCAGCGTTTGCTGCTCGTCTCCCGCCGCCCAATGCTCAGTGTGGGAGAGAATGGCCAGAATTAGCGTTTCTACCATGAAATATTGCCCAATGGCTCGTACCGCAGGAGTTCTTCTGGTCAATCCCCTTTAGTAAATCAGCTCGTAACTGCAGCTTCCCTCACGGGGCTGGTGCTGCCGATGGTTGGCCGTGGTGCGCTCGCTATTCACGGGGCTGTAAAGCTCAATGATGGTAAAAATCTGAGGGCAAGAGCCCTGGCTGCTTCTGAGTCTGTCCAGCATCTCACTACATTATTAATAGTAATCATTTGTGCAAATATATTTTGGAATTTGCAGTGGAGGAGATGCAGCGAGCCTCAGGAACAGAAGCCATTAGACACAACTTACTGGCGCTTGCCAAGGGGATGCTTAAAAATAAATCTGGCCGGATTTTTTTTTTTTTTTTTTTTTTAATATAATTTGAAAGTACCTGGTTTTCAGTTTCTGTAAATCCTCTTCCTCTCCCCCGGGGTGGGTTTTATCGGTGCTATTTAAAAGTGAAGAGAGTCATCTCAAGAAAGTAAGTTTCAGGGAAGAGACTGAAATCCTTAGCTGGGTAAAAAAGATATAAATATATATATAAAATTGTGGATTAGGCTGTTTAAAGATAAATACTTGGAGCGGGGAGGGAGGGAGGGAAGGGAAAGGAAAGCAGGCGGCTGGGGGGTGTCCGTCAGGCTGCGAGCTCTGTGGCTGAGTCAGGAAGGCACTGAGGTGTGCTGGGTTGCTTAAACTTAAATGGTCTTAAATCGCATTATCGCCAGCGCTGCGTGTTTAATGTCAGAGTCCTGCGAGGGCACATTCCTGAATCCCAGCCCAAAAGATAAGAGGCTGGTTTTAGAGACTATCCATTTGCCATTTTAAATTTGCACGTTGGCATCTTCTTCGAAGGAGAGATTATGTCGTGGACTTGGTGTGGCGCGTTGGAAGGCGCAGCAGCGCCTGTGCTGTTTGCCTTCCAGCAACAGGCCGGCCCCGCCGGAGATGGAAACCACGATTGTAGGGCAGCCTGTGGAAAAGGAGCCGATTGCAACAGAGGAAAACAAAAAATTCAAATATTTATAAGTCATAATTGCATCTTAGATTCGGGTCTGGATCCAGTCGGGGCTGAGTCATCCCAACCAGCTCCCCCCCGGGGCTGGGGCCGGGTCCCCGCTCCCCTGGGGTGCTCTCCCCTCTGGCAGCAGCTCCGGGACTGTGGGGCGAGTGTTCCTGGCAGCAGGAGGGAGAGGGGAGCGTCCCCGTGTCCCTGTGGAGGCGTGGGGGACACCAACGTGCCCCCCTCTTTGCCCTACGGTATGTCCAAAGTATTAACATACGAGCGAGAGCAGCATCCCGGGGCTGCTCCACTTAATTCCCTTAATCCCATGTCAGGGTTGAGGAATCCCTCCCTGCACATCCCCACCCCAGCGGGGTAGCAAAGGGAGCAGCTATGGATTAACACCCCAAAAAAGCCTCAGTACAAGCCAGGCTGTGATTTGATGCTCCGGCAAGGACCAAGCAGGGCTGTTGCGCCCCAACCCAACTGCTCCACGGCCCCCAGGGGTGTGGGGGGATCCGGCTGCCCTCTCCCAGCCCTGGGAGGGAGAGGAGAGGTGGGAGGAGAAGGGAAAGCCCAGGCTCTGCCCGGTTTAGGGACCTTATCGGCCGGCAGCTCCTCCCAGGGAAGGGCCCCTCCGCGATGTGCTGGCCAGGGGTGATGGATCGGTGCGTGCGTGACTCTCTGTTCCTGGTGACTCATGGATTCGCTGGCCTTCGCCAGTGTCATGGGAAATATTTTTTTAATAACTCAAAAGAAAAAGGCAGAAGGGGGGCTGGGGGCGGGGAGGGAGGGGGTGTAGGAAACAGAAAGAAAAACGCTGCCACATAGTTCTCTGAAAGTTGCTAACTTCCCAAATTGTTTGCGAAGTGTCAGGTCTCGCTCAGATTAATGGGGTTTTCAGAAATCCCTGCTGGGTGGCTGTAAGAGTTGGTCAGGGGGGTGGGCAGGGGAGGATGGAGGTGGTGCTGGCTGTGGAAATACAGCCCACGGGTCACCAGAGCCGGCCAGGAGCCGAGCGCGCCTCATAAACCAGCTAAATGGGGGTTTAAGGAGCGGGCTGCTTCACCCCATTTCTTCCTGGAGGATAAGGTGACAGGGAATGCTTTAGTGGATGGCTAATGGGGGAGGTGGGAGGGCTGCCAGCGCCGCTGAGCTGGTCGGGCAGCCCCAACGGG
The DNA here is from genome assembly GCF_001431845.1 of Calidris pugnax. NCBI lineage: Eukaryota > Metazoa > Chordata > Aves > Charadriiformes > Scolopacidae > Calidris > Calidris pugnax. The sequence goes on along the minus strand of NW_015090832.1, from coordinate 350,440 downwards.
CTCGGTGCTGGCGTCGGGGTGCCCGGCTGAGCCCGTGTCTGTGCCCTGGCACTGCTCCTCACCAGAGAAAATAGGGCATTTTCCCCCTCCTGGAGAGGGGAAGGTGCTGAGGAGCAAAGGGAGAGGCAGGTGGAACTGTCCCCATGTGCCCACCTGCCCAAGCAGGACTCTGGAGGTCCCGCACCTCAGCCAGTCCTGCACGGGGCGATGGTGCCAGCTGAGGACCGAGCACCCCAGGAACACCCACAGCTCTGTTCTGCCTCTTTTCGGAGGCTGGCACCGGCTGCGGGGGTGACCTGGGTGTGTATTAACCCCCCCAGGGGTCTGTCACAGCACAGGTGAGTGAGGGACACAGCAAAGATGGGGCAGATGCCCCAGGGGGGGTACGGCCACTGCTGCCCACCAGCGCTGCCTCCAAAGGACCCCCCAGCTACCCGGCCTTCCCAGGGGAGGCTCAGGACGTGGTTTTTCCTTCCCTGCTTTTCCTCCACACTTCAGTTTTGCCTCCTGCTGTGTCCAGAGACGGGGGGGACCGTGGGTTGCAGCCCCCTGGGATGGGCCAGGTGTCCCCCCTGGGATGGGGACGCAAAAATGCAGCAAAAGAGCGTTTCTCCCTGCTCTCCCTGCCGTGCGTTAGAACTCCTTAATAAAGCGAACCCCAAACCAGCCGGGTTTTAACCTCCTGGAAACCCCTTCTCTCATCCCGGCCCTGCCTTCCAGGCAAACCCACCAGCGCATCCCGCCGGGGCCGGGCTGGGAGAACCCCAGGACCTCGGGGACCCCCCCCCATCCAAGCCCCTCACCCGCG
>NW_015090832.1:300294-349378 GCF_001431845.1 Calidris pugnax | reverse complement strand
TTGCGCACCTGCGGGCGCTGCGCGGGGCGCTGCGGAACGCCGCTGAACGCCGTGACCTTGGAAGCGGAGCGGGGGGGGGGGGGCGGGGGGCGGGGGGCGGGGGGATAAGCGGTGGGGTCCGGCGGGGGATGCCCCGGGGGATGCCCCGGGGGTCCGGCCCTGGGGTCCGGCGGGGGATGCTCGGGGTCCGGCCCTGGGATTCTCGGGGTCCGGCCCTGGGGTCCGGCGGGGGATGCTCGGGGTCCGCCTGTGGGATTCTCGGGGTCCACCCGTGGGGTTCGCCCGTGGGATGCTGAGGGTCCCCCCGTGGGGTCCGGCGGGGGGACGCCCGCAGTCGGGTTGAGCCGGTTGTGGGTCCGATGGGGGATGCCGGCAGTTGGGCAAGGAGGGTGTGGGTCCAGCCGAGGATCCCCTCCCTGGCTGCGGTGTGGGGCGGCTTTGGGGTCCGGCAGCGGGTTATACCCCGTGAGCTGGTTATGGGTCCCGCCAGGGATGCTCGTGGTCTGGCGGTGGGTTTTGGCGGGGCGGCTATGGGTCCAGCGGTGGATGCACATGGTCTCGGTGGGGTGAGCTGTGGGTCTGGCTGGGGTTGGCACCGGGTTAGCGGGGCGGTTGTAGGGCCCAGCCCGGGAGGGATGTGGAGGGTCCGGCGGGGCGGCACCGCCTGCCTGCAACTCCCCTTTGTTGTGATCGGGGGCTGCGGGGGGACCCCCGGGAGCGCAGGGCGGGGAGAGCCGGGCTGTATGTAGGCCAGGACATGAAATATTCATCGCCCCCCTGCTTTGATGTCTCCTGATCCGCTTCCCTTTTCGGGTTTGCTCACCGGTTATTCTGGGGCTCCGTGTCCAGCCCTGGTGGGCCCGCAGAGCTGTGCCCTGCCAGGCTCCTCGCCATGCCCTCACCTGGCTCCCCCCCCCTTGCTGGGGGGCTGCAGAGCCCCCCATTAAAGCCCATTAAAGGCTTTATCCAGCCGAGAAGTTCCCCCATCGCAGCCTGGCCGATCCAGCCCCCCATGTGTGGCTGCGAGCGGTGGCATTGGCATGTCCCCACCATCCCTGTCACATCCCCCGTGCCATGGAAGAGCACGGTGGGGTTTGTCCTCAGCCAGGGTGGGCTTTTATCCTTGCTTGCTGCCTTGCGGGGGGGTGGGCAGGAGCTTGGGCAGGCTGTGCTGCACCCCAGTGCTGCTCGGGACAGGCAGGAGGGGCAGCCTGGGGGGTGATGCCCACCGTACAGGGCGCTGGAGATGGGGGCTGGAGGAGGGGGGTGGCATCTTGCAGTGTTGACCCTGGCATGGTCCTGTCTGGTGCTGAGCATCATCTCCTGGAGGGGGGGGGGGCTGCACAGCCTCCCGTGAGACCCGCGGGCAAGGAGGGGGGGCTCTGCTGCAGCTCCCCGCGTTTTTCTGGCCCTGCACAGGGTGCTCCTCCCCCAGCCCTTCCCCACCCCGGCCACCGCTGGTGGGCTGTGCCAGGGCTCAGCCCCCCGGGCTTGGGACCAGGAGGTGACTGTGGTCCTGCTCCTGGTCCCGCTCCTGGTCCCAATGCCATGAGCATCAGTGGGTCAGTAAAAGTGGTAGGTGGCAGGGAATGGGTTGTGCTGCCTTGTGTGTGCCGCTGGCTTGCCCACCCTCCAGATGAAGGAAGGGACGTGATGTGGCTCCTCATTGCCCCCAAGACCAGTCCCACCACCCCGTGGCGTTAGGAGCTGGGGGGGTGTCCTGGGGCGAGCTCCTGCCCGGGGCAGGGACAGGACAGCACGTACCCAGCAGTGCTGTAGGTATGCAAACTGAGGGAAGGTGGCAACAAAAGACTTGATTTTCCTTCCTCCTGCGCGGCTGGTGCTCCCTGGAGGAGGAGGAGGAGGAGGGCACAGGGAGCTGGAGGGCTCTCTCCTCTCAGCCGAGGAGATGCCCGCTGCCCGCAGTGACCAGGGCACGGGTGGGAGAACCCAGTCATGACAAACGCTCCTGAGGTCCAAACCCTCCTGAGGTCCAGGTGGGATGGTGGGAAGGTGTTTGTCCCTGTGAGGCTCAGAGACCCCCCCTCAGCACCCGGTGGCACAACACGTGTCCAGCCCCCACCCCGTGTTGGTCAAACAAGGATGGGGGGCTGGCAGGGTTCTCCAGGGGGTCGGGACATCAGGAATCTTGTACTTTGAAGCAATATCCTTTTTTGTTGTTTCCACCGTGGGGCTGCTCCCGATGCTTTTCCAGGCGGAGAGGCTGATCCTGGGCTGCCCAGTCTTCTGCACCACTTGGTGCTGGCCCGGGATGTGGCCCACACTTGGGACCAGGAGATGACTGGTCCTGCTCCTGGTCCCACCGCCATGAGCATCAGTGGGTCAGTAGAGGTGGTAGGTGGCAGGGAGTGGGTTGTGCTGCCTTGTGTGTGCCGCTGGCTTGCCCACCCTCCAGATGAAGGAAGGGACGTGATGTGGCTCCTCATTGCCCCCAAGACCAGTCCCACCACCCCGTGGCGTTAGGAGCTGGGGGGGTGTCCTGGGGCGAGCTCCTGCCCGGGGCAGGGACAGGACAGCACGTACCCAGCAGTGCTGTAGGTATGCAAACTGAGGGAAGGTGGCAACAAAAGACTTGATTTTCCTTCCTCCTGCGCGGCTGGTGCTCCCTGGAGGAGGAGGAGGAGGAGGGCACAGGGAGCTGGAGGGCTCTCTCCTCTCAGCCGAGGAGATGCCCGCTGCCCGCAGTGACCAGGGCACGGGTGGGAGAACCCAGTCATGACAAACGCTCCTGAGGTCCAAACCCTCCTGAGGTCCAGGTGGGATGGTGGGAAGGTGTTTGTCCCTGTGAGGCTCAGAGACCCCCCCTCAGCACCCGGTGGCACAACACGTGTCCAGCCCCCACCCCGTGTTGGTCAAACAAGGATGGGGGGCTGGCAGGGTTCTCCAGGGGGTCGGGACATCAGGAATCTTGTACTTTGAAGCAATATCCTTTTTTGTTGTTTCCACCGTGGGGCTGCTCCCGATGCTTTTCCAGGCGGAGAGGCTGATCCTGGGCTGCCCAGTCTTCTGCACCACTTGGTGCTGGCCCGGGATGTGGCCCACAGCAAAGCCTTGGTGGTTGGGTGTCTCGGCGCTGAGGCTGGCGTGCTGGCTCCCCGGGGAGCCTCTCCAGGGGGTCGGGACATCAGGAATCTTGCACTTTCAAGCAATATCCTTTTTTGTTGTTTCTGCCATGGGGCTGCTCCCGACGCTTTTCCAGGTGGAGAGGCTGATCCTGGGCTGCCCAGTCTTCTGCACCACTTGGTGCTGGCCCGGGATGTGGCCCACAGCAAAGCCTTGGTGGTTGGGTGTCTCGGTGCTGAGGCTGGTGTGCTGGCTCCCCGGGGAGCTGCGGCTCTGTAATCATTAGCCAGTTAGTGCTCGTTTGTCAGAGAAGGGCACCTTTGCCTGCAAGATCGAGGGTCGGTTCCCAGTTCCAAGCTTTGACCCGGGAGCAGCGTGGCAGAGGCTTCTCCAAACACTTCACCTCGGTGGCTCTGCCGAAACACGGCCCCATGATTATTTTGGGGATGGGGTTATTTACAGGGTGGCACGGCGGCAGCAGCTAAGGGAAGTCCAATGTTCGCTGTCTGGATCGTTAGTGGCCTTGCAGTGCTCCCTGTGTGATGGAGATGCCCTAATGATAGCTCTGCCCTTTAATGACTTTGTGCCGGAGTGATGGAAAATCATGGGAGGGATGTGGAGGGTCCGGCGGGGCGGCACCGCCTGCCTGCAACTCCCCTTTGTTGTGATCGGGGGCTGCGGGGGGACCCCCGGGAGCGCAGGGCGGGGAGAGCCGGGCTGTATGTAGGCCAGGACATGAAATATTCATCGCCCCCCTGCTTTGATGTCTCCTGATCCGCTTCCCTTTTCGGGTTTGCTCACCGGTTATTCTGGGGCTCCGTGTCCAGCCCTGGTGGGCCCGCAGAGCTGTGCCCTGCCAGGCTCCTCGCCATGCCCTCACCTGGCTCCCCCCCCCTTGCTGGGGGGCTGCAGAGCCCCCCATTAAAGCCCATTAAAGGCTTTATCCAGCCGAGAAGTTCCCCCATCGCAGCCTGGCCGATCCAGCCCCCCATGTGTGGCTGCGAGCGGTGGCATTGGCATGTCCCCACCATCCCTGTCACATCCCCCGTGCCATGGAAGAGCACGGTGGGGTTTGTCCTCAGCCAGGGTGGGCTTTTATCCTTGCTTGCTGCCTTGCGGGGGGGTGGGCAGGAGCTTGGGCAGGCTGTGCTGCACCCCAGTGCTGCTCGGGACAGGCAGGAGGGGCAGCCTGGGGGGTGATGCCCACCGTACAGGGCGCTGGAGATGGGGGCTGGAGGAGGGGGGTGGCATCTTGCAGTGTTGACCCTGGCATGGTCCTGTCTGGTGCTGAGCATCATCTCCTGGAGGGGGGGGGGGCTGCACAGCCTCCCGTGAGACCCGCGGGCAAGGAGGGGGGGCTCTGCTGCAGCTCCCCGCGTTTTTCTGGCCCTGCACAGGGTGCTCCTCCCCCAGCCCTTCCCCACCCCGGCCACCGCTGGTGGGCTGTGCCAGGGCTCAGCCCCCCGGGCTTGGGACCAGGAGGTGACTGTGGTCCTGCTCCTGGTCCCGCTCCTGGTCCCAATGCCATGAGCATCAGTGGGTCAGTAAAAGTGGTAGGTGGCAGGGAATGGGTTGTGCTGCCTTGTGTGTGCCGCTGGCTTGCCCACCCTCCAGATGAAGGAAGGGACGTGATGTGGCTCCTCATTGCCCCCAAGACCAGTCCCACCACCCCGTGGCGTTAGGAGCTGGGGGGGTGTCCTGGGGCGAGCTCCTGCCCGGGGCAGGGACAGGACAGCACGTACCCAGCAGTGCTGTAGGTATGCAAACTGAGGGAAGGTGGCAACAAAAGACTTGATTTTCCTTCCTCCTGCGCGGCTGGTGCTCCCTGGAGGAGGAGGAGGAGGAGGGCACAGGGAGCTGGAGGGCTCTCTCCTCTCAGCCGAGGAGATGCCCACTGCCCGCAGTGACCAGGGCACGGGTGGGAGAACCCAGTCATGACAAACGCTCCTGAGGTCCAAACCCTCCTGAGGTCCAGGTGGGATGGTGGGAAGGTGTTTGTCCCTGTGAGGCTCAGAGACCCCCCCTCAGCACCCGGTGGCACAACACGTGTCCAGCCCCCACCCCGTGTTGGTCAAACAAGGATGGGGGGCTGGCAGGGTTCTCCAGGGGGTCGGGACATCAGGAATCTTGTACTTTGAAGCAATATCCTTTTTTGTTGTTTCCACCGTGGGGCTGCTCCCGATGCTTTTCCAGGCGGAGAGGCTGATCCTGGGCTGCCCAGTCTTCTGCACCACTTGGTGCTGGCCCGGGATGTGGCCCACAGCAAAGCCTTGGTGGTTGGGTGTCTCGGCGCTGAGGCTGGCGTGCTGGCTCCCCGGGGAGCCGCGTCTCTGTAATCATTAGCCAGTTAGTGCTCGTTTGTCAGAGAAGGGCACCTTTGCCTGCAAGATCGAGGGTCGGTTCCCAGTTCCAAGCTTTGACCCGGGAGCAGCGTGGCAGAGGCTTCTCCAAACACTTCACCTCGGTGGCTCTGCCGAAACACGGCCCCATGATTATTTTGGGGATGGGGTTATTTACAGGGTGGCACGGCGGCAGCAGCTAAGGGAAGTCCAATGTTCGCTGTCTGGATCGTTAGTGGCCTTGCAGTGCTCCCTGTGTGATGGAGATGCCCTAATGATAGCTCTGCCCTTTAATGACTTTGTGCCGGAGTGATGGAAAATCATGGAGGTGCTGCAGGGAGGCAGAAAGGGCTCTCCAAGCCCCCGGCCCGGGGAGCTGGGGGACAAGATGAGGAAAAGAGCTGTGGTCTGTGTTGAGCGACCGGCGTGGAGGTTCTGCTGCGGAGGCAAGAGGCTCCTCTGCTGCCTTGGTGGCACGGAGGGGACATCAGCGGTCCTGAGGTGGGGATGGCCATTAGCAGCATGGGCAGCTCCTGGGAGGCAGCATCGTTTTGCCAGGCTCACCAAAGCAAGGAGGGGACACTCTCCAAGCCCCCGGCCCGGGGAGCTGGGGGACAAGATGAGGAAAAGAGCTGTGGTCTGTGTTGAGCGACCGGCGTGGAGGTTCTGCTGCGGAGGCAAGAGGCTCCTCTGCTGCCTTGGTGGCACGGAGGGGACATCAGCGGTCCTGAGGTGGGGATGGCCATTAGCAGCATGGGCAGCTCCTGGGAAGCAGCATCATTTTGCCAGGCTCACCAAAGCGAGGAGGGGACGAACCGTGGGGCTCCCGTGCCTCCAAAATCCCGTCTGCCTGCCTCTCCCTGCCACTGGTGCCGGGATCATCACAGAGCTAAAAGCTCTTATCTAATGAGACTTGAAGGACTTGGCCCGTAACGTCTTGTTTTAATGACCAGGAAACACGTTGAAAGAGAAAAGGTAGGAGTGAACAAACAGTCTGTGCCTCCTCCCAGCGCGCGTAAGGGCTGGGGAAAAAAAAAAAACCCCGAGCATCGCTGGGACAAAGCACCGTGCTCCTGGCATCACTGGGGGAAATTTGAAAGCCTATCTGAAGGGCTATTGTTTCCTGTACTGTCTATTTTGCAGCTCGGTTTCCAACTTGTTCTTTTTATCTCTCGGAACAATTTCCCATCTGAGCTCACTTCCGCAGCTCTCCGCATCTCTCCCCGGAGCCCGTTGGGGACGTGTCCAGTGCTCATCCCCCCCGGGGCTGGGGGAAACGCACCCGGCAGGTGCTCCATGAGGGAGAGATGCCTTTAATTCCGTGTCCAGAGAGCAGCTCGGACCTCTGGATGGAAATAACCATCCTCTCACGGCCCTTCCTGGGACGGGAGAGCGGATTGTCGCTGTTTCCAGCCCAACCTCCTTCTCTTTCGGGCTGCCCGTGGCTGTGGGAGGTTGTGGATTAACTCCCCCGGGGCTCCCTGTCTTGCTGAAGTTTCCACCCATCAGCAAAAAAAAGTGCAGTGTGTCCTGGGGCTCTTTTAAAGCCTCAGAAAAATAGTAATGCCTTTGGTGCCGCTTCTTCAAACGGGCAGCAAGCTGTGAGATAGGCCGGTATATTGTGTGCTTAGGAGGGGAAAAAAAAATAACATAATTAATAACTGGCTAGATGAGCGTGGGCTGCGGTGGGTGCTCGGGTGCACCCAGGTCCCTGACTTGGCCCCGGGTTGGCACAAGCGACCTCGGTGCGAGGCTGCAGCGGGTGCTGCTCGGCACATGCCTCTGCACGGGCAGGCTTGGAAAAAAAAAAAAAATAAAGCCCTGAAAGAGATTTCAGGAACAAATGTGGTTTGAACCTGGGCCAGGAACCAGGACCTGCAAATCTGCGTCTTGCACTGACTTCCCTCCGGGCTACGGATCTCCCGGCTGCGGAGCGGGGAGGCGTTCGGGAGGGCGGGGGGCTGCCAGGGGGCATCAGCAAGGGGTGTGGGGGGGTGCTGGTTGTGGGTTTTGGTTCAGAACTTAAAGAAATCTGCCCCAGCCACTCGGCTCCAGGTGGTCTTGGTGGAGATGCAGCGGCCAAAATATCCATAGGCTGGTGTGTGGGATCGGTGGGTTCATCTGGAGGAATATGGGGAAGAGAACTGTCCCCCAAACTGGGTGTTTAAGGCAAAAATGTAAGAAATGGGGCATGTGCATAGGGAGCCTGCCCTCCTAGGGTGTGCAGGATGGGCACCCCCGCCAGGAGGGCACCGGGATGGCTTTGGGGTCCGCAGGGAAGGAGGATCAGGCTTTGCTGGGTCAGCACCTCTGCCCACGCGTGACACGGGGACGCTTGTGACTCGGGCTGCCCTGAGCTTCCTTCCCTGAGCTCCCAGTCCCCGAGTTTCCCAGCCCCGTCCCACGCTTGACCTGTTGCGGTCTCGCTCCTGTGACCGTGAGGTTTCGGCTGGCCCCGAGCCCGCTGTCCCAGGGCTGGATGGGGAGAGGAAAACCTGACTGGGTGCTGCAGCAATAGCTTCCACCCGCCGTGGCTGCTCCCATCCTTCCCGACCGTGTTTGGCAATCTCCGCCACCAAAAACCTGGGAAATGAGGGTAAAATCTCACTGTTCCCCCTCCGCCGTGGGTGAGGTTAACGAGTCCGACCGGTCCCGAGCCACGTGCCCCCCCTTCCCACACAGCATCCCCCTTCCCACGCCGTGATCCGGTGTGAGGGCAGATCTGATGGGGCCGGGTTGGTGCCAAATCAGTTCTAAAAAATGTCTCACCTTCAGGCAACCTTCCGCAGGAATTTGGGGATGGAGCTGCAGCCTGGGTTTCACTACTCCACTTTGCTTCCCCAACTGGTGAGGAGCATCACGTGCCTCAGTTTCTCCCAGCAGCACCTGGGAAGCCACTGGGACAGGCAGGGTGTCTCCACCACCGTTGGAGGTTGGTGAGGCTCTACATGGAGTGTGTGCCTCAGTTTCCCCCTCTCCTGCCCCACCTTCACCAGCCCCAGGTGCCCTACACCACGCACCCACCATGGGCAAAGCTCTTCTTTACGCAGGGCCAGTATCATCTAGTCTCCATGGAGCACCACCACCTTCCTCGCCCGCTCAGCCACAGCCTCTCAGACAGTGTTTTTGAGGATTTCTCCCCCTTTTTTGTGTGTGGTTGGACTCGATGATCTCAAAGGTCCCTTCCAACCATGAATATTCTGTGACTCTGTGAAACCAGCCCTCGCAGATTGATGGCTTTGTGATGGTGCTGGTGGCAGCGGGGTCAGGTGGTGCCATCGGGGGCTCTGGATGCTCCTGGGGCAGAAATGTGTTCTTGGTCACTTCTGCAAAAAAACATCAATGGGAAAAGGCTGTTGGAGTCACTCCCATTGGGCAAACGTTGGCAGGGCTGGGAAGCCTTGGGGCTGGAGGGGGAGAGCTACTGGTGAGCACCCTGCCATGCTGGGCAGGGGGTTTTGTGGGACCACGGAGGAGGAAAGGTGCATGTGGGGCTGCAAAAGTCACCACGACTGAGTTTCATGCTCCAGTATAACAGCTGGTCGAGCTTGGAAGTTTTTCCATCTGTGTGTGTCTGAGCATGCACGTGTGGGTGTGTGTACACCAGGCTGAGCCCTTCTTGGTGCTTTGGGGATGGGGATGATGTTTCTCGTGCTGTGGTCTGGGTGGGCTGTGCTGAAGCCACCATGAGCCGCAGGTGATGGAAAGCAGAGGAGATGCCCTTCATCCTTTTCCCGCAGGCTCTGGGAGCTCCAGCTTGGGGTGGTTATTTTTGGGTAGGAAAAGCCACACGAGTGAGGGCTGGAGAGATGCCACGGGAGGATGCAGGGTCCACGAGCAGCTCGTCCCACGCCGCTGGCTGGTGTCGGTGGCTCGGGGCAGGTCCCAACCACCTCTCCCGTAGCCCGTCTCCATCCCCACCACCGCCGCAGCCAGCAGTGGGGGGCCAGGAGGTGTGGGGAGCCCGGCTCTCCCCTCCAGGAGCGACAGGCATAAAAGACACCAGCTCAGCGTTTTTCTTTGTTTTTCATCTGCTTGGGCTGTTTATAGCGAGCACCGTCTGGGGCTGCACCTCCCGGCGGCTCCCTCGGAGCTGCTGAGCATCCCACTCACCCCAGGAACGGCTGGGGAATCCGACACAGCTTTTTGGGTGTGGAAATGCCATCCGGGGCTGGCTCATCTTCTCCGTTTGCCCCTCGAGACCCTCCCTGGCTGCTTCCTCTGACGCATCCTGAGCGAGTTGCTTTGTTTTGGTGGTGCGGGTGGGAGTGGCTGTGGGGACCAGCATCTCTCAGGGCTCGGCCACCAGCAAAGTCCAGTCCTGCCTTGGCTTGGGGTGTGATGATGATGAGACCAGAGCCACGGTCCTGGGCTGTGCCCACTGCTGTGGGAGCTGGTCCTGGTCCCATCTGTGCCCACGGGAGCTGAGCATGTGTTGCTGGAGGCTGATCCTGATCACCCAGCCTTGACCCGTAGCCACCCACTGCCCCTGTAGCGTGTGTGCCTTAGGGCTGGTGGCCCCGTGGTTCCCCAGAGCATGTGGCTTGTGTCGGGCGGATGCCCCAGAGTCCCAAAGTAACCTGGGAAAATAAGCTGATAATCAGCGTAAATTTACTGCGTGGGATCCTGCTTATTCGTTTAAAACTGCTCAGGGATTTGCAGAGTGGGAAGTGCTGGAAACTGGTGATGGAAGACCCTTCTCCTTCATACCCTCCTGTTGCAGTGTCCCCCGGCATGTCTCCTGCCAAGTCCCCGTGGCTCCCAGCTGGGAGTGGGGCGATGCCCGGACCCACAGGATTTGTGATGAGGCTGCAAACACCCTCCCTGCATTGTCCCTTTTTTACCAGTGAGTGTTTTGGTTCCTCTTCCGTATCAGAAGGGTTGCTGAGAGGTTTCCTGCCATGGGGGTCCTGTGGGACCCCTTTGCAGGGCTGGTGGGGCTGCAGCTCCAGCCCTGGAGGGCCAGTGGAGCCCTGGGGAGCTCCTCTCCTCGCTGGACTGGATGGGCTGGTTTCTCTGAGGGTGGAAATGTTTTAGCAGTGACGCCAGCGTGGCCAGGGATGGTTGTAACTTGCTCAGATCCGGAGCTTTTCTGCCTCCTTGAGTATTCCTTGCCCCCTTCCTCCCCCTCCCTTTGAGATTTGCCACCTGCCTGCGCTGCCATCCCCGTCCAGGGGTGAAGTTGCTGCGGTGCCATCGGGTGCTGTGGGGTGCAGCAGCCCTCAAGCCGTGGCACACGCAGGTGGCAGCACCATTTTGGCCAAATCTGAGCCACCCATGAGTCCTATCAGCCTCTTGCTGCCGCCTGCCCCTTCCCCAGGAGCTGGGCACGGGACAGGCTGGGTGCTGTGCCACCCCTGTCCCCGGGGAGCACCCGGGGCAGATGTCCCCTGCCAGAAAGCAGAAGCAAACTCCCATTTCCTGGAGCCCGAGGCTGGCCGTGCTGGGAGAGGCGCTGCAGAAATGGGGAACAGAAGCCTTTCCTCCTCCTCAAGAGGTCAGTTGGTGTCTCTGAGTCTCCATCACCCCCTCCAGCGGGGCCGGTCCCTCGTCCCGGTGCTTCACACAGAGGATGGGAACAGCACTGACGTGATGGGGCAGTGGGAAACTGGAGAATTAGGTGGAAGGCAGTGGGAGATGATGGATGCCCGGGGGCTGCTGTTAAAAAGGCACATTTTGAGGTGCACTGAACCCTCAGTGCTGAGCTAGAGGGCTGGTTTGGGGAAGCATCGCCCCGTGGCTCCAGGTAGTCCCAGTGGCCAGGAGCTCTAGCTCCTGGTGCCAGCCTGGCTCGACGTCGGTGCTTCCCTGCCCAACATCGGCACTTCCCAGCCCCGCGGGCACTCCTGCCCTTGGAAGCATTTCCTTTCTGTTTCCTCCTCCTGGCCTTGGCAGGAGCAGAGTGGTGCCCTCATCACCTGCCTGGGAGAAACCAGCTTCAGGTTAAGGCGGGCCAAAGGCTTTGTGTGCCTTTGGAAAGTGTTTGCTGGAGCTGGTCGGGCAATTCCTGGCTGTGGCTGGTGTCCTGGTGGGAATGCTGGAAGCACAGGCTGAGAGGCACCAGTAGGCATCCCAGTGCTGACCTGGAGCAGCCCCAGCAAGGTCAGGCTGTGTGGCACCTGGCCAGCTTTGAGCATCTCCTGCTGGAGATCCCACTGCCTCTCCAGCCACTGTTCCTGTGCTGGAGCACTCTCCTGGTGAGAAAGCTGATTTTTCCATCTCTAATTGCCGGGATGCCCTTGCAGTGCAGAAAGGGATGGGGGATGCTTGCTGGCTGGGAAGAGAGGTGCTCCCCTCTCCCCTGTGCCTGTTCCCTGTGTGTGCAACCAGCAGACTCGGGCTGGATTTGCAGGACCCGTGTGTTTGTTCTCCCCCCATCCCAAAGCTCTCCCAAAGCGCTTATGCATGGATACGGGGGGACAGCAGGGGCTCCAGGAGCCTTCAGTCGACTTTCCTTTCCTCCCTGACCCCAAACTCTTCTTAGCAGCACCCTGGAGGGTCGGGTCTCCTTTGGAGCAGGGCTTGGGGCTGGCAGAACTGTGGGAGCTGTGATTTTTGGGGTGGCTTTGTTGCTTCAGGGGGGGTGGAAGGGGGTGATGGGGCACCGCTGGCTGCCCACGCACCCCTGTTGAGTAGCAGCTCCCCATGCAGCCCTTCGCAAGGGGCTGCAGCTCCCAGTGCCCACGGCTCTGGTGTGCCAGGAGCTCCCACAAGCCTTGCTCGGTCGGGAAAGGTGGGTGCCAGGTCCCTCCAGAGCCCTCATCAATGTACATTAAAAACCCGCTGCCTCGGAGGATGCTTTGAGCGTGCAAAGCTTTGCCAGCTCCCCGGGACCTGGTGTGAGGAGCCGTGGGCCAGCATCACACCCAGGGGGATCTGAAGATGTGTCCCCGCCGGTCCCCAGCTCTGCTGCTGGTCCCTGGTGGGGATGTGACACCGCGTGACAACAGCCACTTGCCCTTCTCCCATCCCTTGGGGGTGAAAAAGGCTTAAAACCAAGCGCCGGGTGGCTGGGCACGACTTGCCACATGTCCTGGGTTGTGTCATTTCGGGGAGAGAAGGCTTGCAACTTTTTCTCACCAGCCTTAAGCAAGACAGTGGTGGTGGTGGCCTGCTGTCGGGCTTCCCCTGCCCTCACCCAGCTTTGGGGGGCTGTGGGGATAGAGGGGGACACTGCCTGCAGCTCTGTGCACCTGCTGGTGTTGGCAGAGCTGCTGCCCATCACCCCGACAAGCCCAAAACTGCCTGTCGAGGGGCTGGCCCCGTAGTGTGGGGACAGCTTGAGCTCCCTGCGTGGCTCCCTGTGTGTGGGTTTGGTGTTTCCCAGTTTCTCGGCCAGATGAACATCCAGAAACCTGCTTTAGTGCTTCTCAGGGGCTTGGTTTGGTCTTTTACACTCCCTGTTTTGACACGTCTATTCGGAGGCATGTTGTGTTGCTCCCGACCGTGACTCTCCCCCATGCTTCGGTGGGGGGGTGGGTGAATTTGGATGGTTGATTTAATTATCCTTTCCCCTTTCGTGACCCACCGGCCCCTGCTAGCTTGGGCTGTGAAGCTTTAATTAAGATGGTTTTCAATTTAACGGGAGTTGACAGGGTCAGATGGGAGGGGCTGGGAGTTACATATGTGGGGAGCACGCGGCTGGGCCCCCCCGCAGCAGCCCTGCCGCCCTCCCCTCCCCTCCACCAGCCATTCCCTTCATCTGGGAGAGTTTTCCATCAGCTGGGGGGAGCCAGGGAAAAGCTGGGGTGCCTTTACTGGGCTGCCTTTGACATGCAGTCGCTGAGTGAAGCTCGGGTGGGCAATGGGGCTTCTTGCGGCTTCCCTGGTCCCCAGATGGGAGCTGAGAGGTGAAGTGAGCATCTCCGCACCTCTCCCTGTTTTAGGAGCCGGTGCAGGTGAGAAACGAGTGTCCTTGCAGAGGAGAAGGGCTGGAGGTGTGACCCAGGCGTGCCTTCGTGCCGTCAGCCAAGCAGGGAGAGGATCTGCAGCATCAAACCCTGGTGCTCAGGGCTGGGGGAGCAGCTGCCCCCTTCTTCACCAGCACCTGGGACTCGCTGCGGCTGGGCTGGTCCCAGTTGGGTAGGGACATGCCTTTGTGTTCCCCCCTTGTGCTGAGAAAGCCTTATGGCACGGGACAGGGGGCAGGAATTGCTTTTTCCATGGGGGACATGGTGACCTGGTCTATTGAGGTGGCAGGAGGGGATGGTGGGCTGAGCAGGGCAGCGAGGCTTTCCCCAAAGCACTGGGGGTCCTGTTGCCTGCTGGCCCCCAGCCATGGGAAAAGGCAAAATTTCAGTAGCATCCTCTGGGATTGAGGGGAGAAACTGCTGTGTGAGCGTGTCCAGGGCTGTGTCTCCTTCCAAAATCCAAGGGAGGGAGTGTGGGGTGATGTAGGGAGGGGGACGGGGTAGTGGGGCTGTTGGGGTACCACCCTCACAGCAACAATTCATCACCCCCGGCGTGGTGGCACTGTCTGTGCTGCCAGGATGGTGGGGACAGCACTGCCACCTCCTTGTGCTCCCTGCACAGGGGGGACAGCGAGGTGCCCTTTGGCTCCTGCCTCCCTCCCTCCAGCTTGGGGTCTCCATTTTTCATGGCACACCTCCTGGGTGCCTTCTCTTTGTCCCGTACGGACCTGCCCCGGCTGGACCCCGTCGGGGGGGTCGGTTGCGTGCGAAGGGGGATGGAGCGGGTCGGGGTGGGTTTGGGCTCCCCTCTCTCTGCTCCTTCCCGTCCCCGCTGCGGTGAGCTGGGCGCCGTGATGCTGCTTTGTCTCCCCCGCCGTCCCGCACGCTTCATTTTTCAGTCTGGTGTGAGACAGGGGCTGTGATTAATCTCGGCCGGGGCTTGGCGAGCCGGGGACGTGGCTCAGCTCCCGGTGGGTACCGGTGCTCCCCACCACCACCCCCCCACCATCCCATCTGCCCCAGTTGCCCCTCAGCACCCACCCAGCTCCTCCGCAGCCCCAAGGACGAAGGCTGTTTTGCCGGCGATGTCTCCCTCCCCAAGGCTGGGTGGCTGCTGTTGGGCCCCAGCCTGGCGCGGCGTTTCCCAAGGTTTCTGCTTCTGCCTCGCCGAAGAAGCCAGCCCCGCGCTGCCGTGTTTTGTCTGCTCCCAATCAGTGTCTTTTGTTAGTGCCTTTTGAAAAGAAGATAAGATCGCTCCCCCTGCTCCCTGCCTGCTATCAGCCTGGCGCTACCACGGCCATTCCATCCTTGAGCGATCCCGGGCGCAGCGAAAAACAGCCGGAGCGGGACTTGCCAGGGAGCAGCGGTTCCCCTCGCTCTTGTCTTCCCAGGAGCATCTCCGCCGTGGGGAGGTAGGGGCAGAGGATTGAGCCTTTTCCCGCATCCCAACTTCCCAGTTAATTTGGGGTTTTTTTTGGAGGGGGAGAACCCCCGGGGATGCGGGTGGGGAGGAGGTGGGGATGCTGGGCAGGTCAGGAGGCATTTCCAGCGCCGGCGGGGGAGGCTGCCGTCTCGCGTGCCGTGATCTGATCCGAGCTGAGTTGTGCAGCTGAGTGTGCTTCATTTTTTAATTGCTTTTGGAGAGGGGAGGGCGGGGGTGGCCTCTTGCTGCAGCCTTTGCCCCGGGCAGGGTGTGCGGCCGGGCTCAGCCCTGGCACCCTCCCCTCTGCCTGTGGCTCAGCACAGCCACGGCTCAGGGGGGGTGTGGGGGGTGTCTGGGGGGCCAGGGAGACCCCAAATGCAGACCCCAGCAGCACATGGGGATGGCAGTGCTGGAGGGTGCCCAAGCCCAATGTGGTGGCAATGTGCTGGCCAGGATGGCAGCCCTGTGACACTGTGGCTGTCACCCACTGAATACCCAAACCTGGGGGCGTGAGGGGTGTAAGGGCACAGGGAGCTGCGTGGGGACATGTCCCTTCCCCATCAGGGGACCTTCCACCTCACCGCCCCGGTGTGTGGCTGACCCTGGGGTGAGGCGTGTTGGGGTTTTCCCCGAGTGGCTTTTTTTGGGTCCGATTTTGTCTAAATACGGCCGTGGCCTCAGCAGCGTGTGCCCGGGAGCCCGGGTGGCACAGCCTGTGTGGGGACACGGGGACCACGTGCCTACACGGGCGCAGCCTTATTTGTATGTGCTGCAGCCCGGAGTTGAGGCTGCAGCTTCCCCCCACCTCCCGTCCCGCTGTGCAATTATTGCCAGCGAATATTAGTCAAGTACAAATTACAAACCATTCAAAGTCTTAAAGAGCTGTCAATCAGCTGCGGCTTGTTATCCTAATCAAACGCACTAAAAATAGGGACAAAACTTATTAGCAAGGAAAGGGGAGGGGGAAAAGGGAGGTGGGGGGGAAAGGCCATCAAAATAAACCTGCGGGGTGGCACATCCAGAGGGATGCGGGGTGGCTGCCCGGCGTGACCCCAACCCTGCTGGGGTTTCCTGGGTGGCTCCCACCGTCACGCCGTGGTGTTTGGGACACCCGTGGTGGTGCCATGACCTGGGAAATGCAGGGGCTGAGGGGGTCGGGGCAGCTGGGGCAGGGGGTGCTGCGATGGCAGCCGGTGGTGCTGGGGCAGCAGGGGGTCTTTCTCCTTCTCTGCTGCCTCTCTGCAAGCCCTCCCCTCTATGGGGATGAAGGCAGGGGGCTGTGGCTGGTCTGGCCCCCAGCCTTGCTCCCAGCAGGGTTAGATGGCAGGGTGGTGAAAACCTGCCCACCCTGTCCCCATCCCTCTGGGATGTTCCCCCTGGATGAGATGTGAAATCCAGGCTCCAGGTGGGTCAGGAGCCCGTTGGGATGCTGCTGAGGACCGTGGGGGCTGAGTCCCCTCTGTGCCAGGCAAGCAGGAGCCCCTCGGGGGCAGCTGAAGCCTCTGCCCAGCACTGGGTGAGCAGAGCTGGCCGGAGAGAGATTCGGAGATGGGGAAGATGGGATCTGCAGGATCTGGGGGCTGGGAGGGGGTGGCAGAGCCAGGTGAGGGGCTGCCCCAGCTCTGTGGGACCCTGCTCTGCCCTGAACCGCTGTTGCTGAGAAGCATCCCCCGCATCACGCATGCTCGCAGCAGGAAACTGTCCCTTATGGAAAGATTTGGCTAAAACCTGCTTTTCTGGCTGAGTCAGGGCTTTGGGCAGCACGAGGTGCTCCCAGCCCCTGTGCCGTGGTTCATGCTGTAGCACATCAGTGCTGTTGGGGATGGAGAAAGCAACCTGTGTCCCCGGGGACATGGCTCGGTGGAGCTCGTGTCCCTGGGGACACGGCTTGGTGGCTGACCTTCCCTGCCACTGGTCCTGGCTGTCTGGAGACATCGCGGTGGGGCTGGGGACACTGGTGTGTCCAGAGGAACAGGGTCTGCTTCTCCCCTGAGAAGTCCCTGGGCGGGCTGGGGGTGCCTGTGCTCCCCTCTCACCCCGGGACATCGCTCGGGGCGGCTCCAGCCACCTCTTCTCCCATCCCCGGGTGGGTTTGATGAAGTGGAGCAGAGAATTGTCCCCTCTTCACACATGAGAGATCAGAGCTGGCGGGTGTGAGCTGCCGGCCCCGCGCCGGAGGGATGGCGAGGAGGAGGAGGAGGAAGGCAGCGGTGGCGGCCCTGGGTGGGGGGAGGGGGTGGTGGGGGCACGGGGACGGTGGCGGGTGCTGACGTCCCCTCTGTCTCGCAGGCTGCCGTCCCCTCTGTCTGACGGGCTGCGGCGGGAGCTGAGCTGACTTTGCCAGCAGCTGGAGCTGTGAATCGCTGGTAAGGCATCTCCAACGGCCCGGGGAGGGGGGGACAGCAGGCTGCTTCTCTGAACAAACCCACTCAGGAGAAGGGAGAACCTCCCACTCCCCTGCTGGGGGTGGGGGAAGCTCAGATTTTGGGTACCGAGTGCTCTCCAACAGCTGAATGTGGCCCTTGAGCATCTGTGGGTGTGTTGGGTGCTGGGACTTGGATGTTTGGCTCCTTTGCAGAAGGCAAAGCCCTCACTTTGTCCTTCCCACCCCCTGGACTTTCAAGGCTATCCAAGCCCACCAAGGCATTGCCAGGAATGTCCGTGAGATACATACCTGCCAAAACTAGACTCCTTAAACCCCCCACACTCCCAGGCATCTCTCCCACCCCCCTTGCCCCCGGAGCGGGAAGCAGGGGAGTTCCTGCAGGCTGCGACGTGCCCGGGGTGCTAATCCCCGCCGCAGGAAAGCTGCCGCCTCGCATCAGTCGGGAGGCGAGCACCGGGAATGCTGGCCGTGCTCCAGCCCGCCGCCGGGCAAACCTCGGGAGGGGAAACCCTGTGAAAGCCAAGGCACCGGGGCCGGAACAGGGAGAGGTGTTGAGTCCCCCCCTCTCCCCCCCATCCCAGCGCTCTCCGCTGTGACAAACACCGGGAGAAGGGAAATAACACTGCTGGGCACCAGGCAGGCTGCCCCGGCGGGATGTCGGTGGCTCTGAGCCTGCCTGCAGCCTCTTCCACCTAGAAATACCATACATTGAACATAAATACAGCATAGCTGCTGGCGGGGGGTATTTTTTTTTTATTTTTTTTTTTAATTGTGCAATCTGGAGGCTGCAGTGCTGTCCCACAGCTCCCAGTGGTGCTGCTGGGCTGTGCTGGAAGCCCGGTGGTGGGTTCATCCACTTCCTTCTCTGCCCCTCGGATCCGGGGGTTTTTTGGTCGCTGGCTCTGCGAGAGGCAGGGGGGGTCTCTCCCAGTGGTTTGTGGCCCCTCTTCCCCCTCTTCAGGGACCTGCCGTTGTTAATAACTCCCTGACTCATTAATAATTCTCTGACACAACCCCATGCATCCTTCCCAGGGGAATTTGCACCCTTTCCCCACTGGTGGCCAAGGCAGCCATGTGGGGGCTGCAGGACCCCCCTCTCCTCCCTGGGGGCAGGTGGGGAATGCCCCCCCCCACCAACCCTGGGGCAGCTGCAGGGTTAAAACCACACGGTCACTTTGGCTGAGTTACCTGGGACTTAGAGTGGGGATGGTGTGAGGCTGCCAGTACCTCTGGGCAGGTTTTGGGGTTGCCAGCCTGCCTTTTGCACTAGCCCAACCCAAAGTAGTGTGTGTGGAGGTGCAAAGCTGGTGGCAACAGGAGCAGGGCTCACTGCTCTGCAGCCCCTTGCCCAGAGGACTGTGGGCTCCTGCCTCCTCCTCCTCCTCCTTTTTCTCCTCCTCTCCCATCTTCGAGCTGCAGGAGAGCAGCACAGACCCAGCAAAGCCCTCGACGAGGAGGGATAGGACCCAGGCCCCTCCTCCTCTTCCTCCTCTTTCTCCTCCTCTCCCATCTTCAAGCTGCAGGCGAGCAGCACAGACCCAGCAAAGCCCTCACCGAGGAGGGATAGGACCCAGGCACGAGCTGGGAGCTTGTGATGTGTGTTTTGAGAGCTCTCCCTCCCCAAAAACCACTGCACAAGGAGGGATGAACCGTTGGTCCACAGGGTTCCTGGCTGGGACACGCTGGATAGGACCCAGGCCCGAGCTGGGAGCTTGTGATGTGTGTTTTGAGAGCTCTCCCTCCCCAAAAACCACTGCACAAGGAGGGATGAACCGTTGGTCCACAGGGTTCCTGGCTGGGACACGCTTGGAGGATGCATGTCCTGTCCCTGCAGGTCAACGGGTGTGAAGGAGAGGGGTCCCCTGCTTTGGGGACATCGGGGAAGTGCCTGGGGGACCCAACCTCCCCTTTCTGTGCTCTGCTCCTGCCAAATCTCTAGGCATATTGACTATTTTATACTCTTGATTTTTCTCAGTGGCCGAGCCAGGTTGGCCAGGCTGGCAGCCCCGCGGGGTGCGCTCAGGGGACGCTTTCGTGTCCCCAAAATGCCTCTTGAAGGCGCCGCCCCGGCCGGGGTGTTTTCCTGCCTGGGGAAGTGCTGCTTCCAGGGGAAACTCTGAGCGGCTGCCCCCCCTTGCTCACGGTCCCGTGGGCAGTCACAAGCCGGGCGGTCACAGCCCCGCCGTGCCCCCGCTTCCCTCCCCGCGCTGCCATCCCGGGAATACCAGCGGGTGCGGAGCCCCCCGGCGGAGGTGAGCGAAGGGCTGGCCGGGGGACGGGGGGGGTTGGCTTTTCTTAGCTGGGGTTGGGGCTTTTTCTCATCATTTCTAAGGTCCTGCTCCCCCCCACCCCAGTTCTGCTGTAGCATCTTCTGCACCCGGGTCCTAAAAGTCCGTTTATTTACAGGACAGACCTCCTTCCCAGCCCACCAATATCTGACCAGCCTTCCAATATCTGGAGGGAGCCTCCAGGAGAGCTGGAGAGGGATGCTTTGCCAGGAAGTGCAGTGACAGGACAAGGGGTAACGGTTTTAAATTGAAGAGGGGAGATTTAGGTTAGAATCAGGAAGAAATTCTTTCCTGTGAGAGCGGTGAGACGCTGGAACAGGTTGCCCGGAGAAACTGTGGCTGCCCCATCCCTGGAGGGGTTCAAGCCCAGGTTGGACGGGGCTTGGAGCAACCTGGTCTGGTGGGAGGTGTCCCTGGCCAGGGCAGGGGGTTGGAACTGGATGATCTTTAAGGTCCCTTCCAACTCTAACCATTCTGTGATTCCCTTCGGGGCAGGCTATGCCTAAGGGTTGCTGTCAGTGACGATTTGCAAATGCCAAGTTTATATTTGACCTTCCTTTTCTCCAAGGCCCCCAAAGCCTCGCACAGATCTGCGTGGGCTGAGCTCCGTGGCAGATAGAGCATCGGTCCCTCCTCACAGCCTGCATACGTAGGAGGAAGGACAGTTCCTCTCCCTGCCGGAGTGGCTGCCATAGCTGTGCCCTGCCCGAAAAAATCAGTTTATTCCAGTTCCCAAGCCCTGGCGGGGTCTGGTCCCCCCAGCAGGGTTGCAGCTGAAGCAAACCTGTGGGGAAGCAGGACAGGGGATGCTGCTGGTCATCTGTGTGATTTGGGAGCTGGAAAATAGTAGGTCCTTTGGAAAATAAGCCCTGATGGTCAGGCAAAGCCCTCATCGTGGGGTGAGGAGTGGGGAGGGGAGCAGAGCCTGTGCCAGGCACCCCTAAACTGGAGTTGGTGGGCTCTGCCCCACTGACAGCAGGGCTGTGCAGGCTGCTGGAGCTGCCCCGTGGTTCTGGCCCCGCTCATGGGGGCTCGACCCGAGCTTCTCTTGAAAGCTGGGTTAGAAGAACCATCTGTTGGGTGAGGCTGAGCCCTCAGCAAAGCCTCACAGGTGGCTGCATCCAGCTCCACACCCCACAGGCAGCGGCTGCCTCCTCTGCTCCTTCCCTGCTTGTTTTTTCTTATCAGAGATACTCTCCTCCCTGGTTGTCTCCACCTCCCTTTTCCCTCCTGCCATGCGTGATCCAGCATATTTTCTTCCATAGCTTCAGGACACTGCTGGGTATCCTGCCATCTTTGGAGACTGCAAATAATTCCCTTCCTTCATTTATATCGTTACCTTGAAGGTATTTATAGAGCGTGATCTTGAGTGGAAAGGGAGGCATGACTATATATAAAGCTGAGATCCCCTGGTCCTTAGCTGCTAAATGCCTGAAAGTGCTCCTGATTTAAACTTTTAGCCCATTCGCTGCACTTTTTGGACTTCACAGGAGCATCCTGAGCATTTAAATCCTCACAGGAGCATCCTGAGCATTTAAATCCTCACCCTGAGTGAGTAGAGCGAGGCACCTATGGCTTCTCCAAACCTGGAGTAATCCAAACTCGTGAATATTCATCTGGGAGTTATCTTCTCCTGTCCATGCCCTGGTAGAAAGCCTCGTGTAGGAGGGAATGTGGCTGTATGGGATGCTGAGCTGCACCCCATGGCAGGTCCCTGGCCCCAGAGCATCCGCAGTCGCCCTCCCGAGCACCAGTCCAGGCTGCACGCTCGGCATCCTCCCTCCCGGGGCTGAACGTGCTTCCCTCTGCTCCCAAAACTCGCCCTGGCAGCCCCGCTCCCGGCGCCGCGGGGGCAATGCGGCCACGCGGGAGGTGCCTTGGCCTTAATGAGGGACAATGTTGTCCCAGGGCAAGGGCAGGATGGGCAGACTTTCCGGCAGCTGAAGCTCGAACAGACTCCAGAAGTTTGTTTCGCTTCCTAGTGGGCAGGCGTCTGTCACACAAGCCCTGGAAGGCAGCTTAATAATAATAATAATGATAATAATAATAATATAATAATAATAAAAGAAGCCCTATGCATGTGTGTCTGTCTCCCGCAGCCCAGGACCATGGGGAGCAGCAAGAGCAAACCCAAAGACCCCAGCCAGCGCCGGCGCAGCCTGGAGCCCACCGACAACACCCACCACGGGGGTTACCCGGCCTCGCAGACACCCAGCAAGGCGGCCGCTCCCGACACCCATCGCACCCCCAGCCGCTCCTTCGGGACCATGGCTGCCGAGTCCAAGCTCTTTGGAGGCTTCAACACCTCTGACACGGTCACCTCACCGCAGCGTGCTGGGGCGCTGGCTGGTTGGTGTGGGCTGGGGCTCGCTGGGGCAAGGGGGGTGGGTTATCGGTTGGGTCGTAGTGGGTTTGGTTCCAGCTTCTTCTTGTGATGGTGGTGTCTCCTGCTTTTGAGGGACTCTGTCTTTCAGCTGGAGGGGGAGCAGATGTGTGTCGTGTCGGCTGGTGGGAGGAGAAGAGGGTCCCTGGCGAGGGGCACCCAGTGCTGTGCCCATCCTGAGTGGTCTCTCTCACAGGTGGAGTCACCACCTTCGTGGCCCTCTACGACTACGAGTCTCGGACCGAAACGGACTTGTCCTTCAAGAAAGGAGAGCGCCTGCAGATCGTAAACAACACGTGAGTGTCCCTGCCACTGTAGCCAAGCCCCCATGGGTCCAGCTGCCACCTGGGTCCCTCCTGCGGAGCCCCCAAGCCCAGCCCTGGCAGGGCCAGCTCTCCCCGGGGATGTGCTCAAAGAGGGATGTGCCAAAACTGGCATGGACGCAGCGACTTGTCCAAGGACATCAGTGCTGGAGACAATCGTTGACCTTCTCCCGCGTCCTCCTGGCCCCGGGGCTGGTCATCGTTGCCTTGCAGCCTTGTCACCAAGCCACCTCCTCTGCTTGCTGGCCAGTCCGTGCCCTCCAATGTGGGGCTGTGTCCCCGTCGGTCCCCTGTCCCCATCGGTCCCCTGTCCCCATCAGCACTCAGCTCCCTCCCGTTTGCCTGGACACATCTCCTCAACTTCACGGGTGCTTTCCCCTGTGCTTGCACGGTGTCTCTGATCTCAGCTTCTCTCTTGACTCTTTTTTTCTCTCCTCTGTGCCATGCTGTCGATTAGGAGAAAAGTGGACGTCAGGTGTGTATGGCAGATTATTACTATTATTATTAACAATCCTTAATAATAAAAGCTCATCTGCTGCCCCTGAGGTTGGATGGAGCGGGCCTGGGAGGAGATGGTTGCCCGGTGGTTTTGGGGTTGGTTGGGTCTGTCCTCTCTGAGTGACCAGGGCAGAGCGGGGAACCCCTTCCCATCCTGGGAACCGCTCCATCCAGAGCTGTGTCTGCACCCAGGAGCTCTGAACCTGCCCAGCTTTCCCTGCCTGTGCCTGGCACCCCTTTTCAGTCATCTGTCTGCTCCTGCCTGGCCTTTTTTGTGTTTATTTTTGCATATTTTTTATTTAATTTTTGTTTTTTGTGAGCGGCTCAGGGGGCTGAAGCGCTCCCTGAGGGGTCTGGCTCCTGCCTGTTTGCTCTCCATCCCTGTCGTAGCAGCGCACCCATCACTTGCTGCGTGGAGCTGGGCAGTGTGACCAGCTGGAAGATGCTCCTAAAATATGATCATTGAACCCACGTGTGGTCTGTCCTGGCACTCCTGGTCTGCAGCATCCTTTGTCTGCTCTGCTGGAGGGCTGGCTGGCAGAGCCGCTGCCACAGGGGTCCCTGGGGTCTGCACCTCCTGCTGGCCCCTCCACTGCCACCTTCCAACCTGGGCACCCAAACCAGCTCTGCAAAGTCAAAGGGTGGGAAGAGGAGGGAACATCCTGGGGCTGGTACTTCTCCTGCAATGGTCAGGCAGCGTTGCACAAAGGTGTTTTCAATCTGATCCTCGTTCTTCTTGTTCCACCGCTCTTTGTTAACGGCGATTGATTTAATCCATGAAGTCCAGGGTGTGCAAGGCTTCAACGCTGCAGGAAAAGCTTGATTTTGGGGGGGTTGGTGCTTCTTGCTTTCACAGCCTCAGCAGCGTGCTAGCCCCCAGGCTTGGGTTCTGGTGTGGGCTGTTACAGAGTCAGCTCTGCCCATTGAGGGTCCGGATCGTGTCCATGTATGAGGACTTTTTTTCTTTATGCCTTAAGTCCCTTCTGGGGTTTCCATACTCATTTTTCTCTTCTGCTGTTGTTTGTCAAAGGCTTGGTCAGAGGGAAGGATGGGGATGCAATGGACCCTGCAACACCCTGGGGAGCAAAAGGACCTTTTTTTGGCCATGCAGCCCATGGGTGGAGGGTGCAGGATCCAGCTGCTGACCTTCCTGGTGTCTGCTGTGGCTGCCTGGGTGGGATGTCCATAGGGAGAGAGGGGGTGGAGAAAGATGTGCAGTTTGTGTAGTGCTCGTGGTGGTGGTGGGGTAAATATCTCTTTTTGCTGAGTGCCCAGAGATGCTCAGATGGTCCAGGAGCAACTGGGGCTGCCATGCTTTGGGGACAGCAAAAGGCAGTGTCCCCTTCCCCTGAGCTCCTTGGGAGGGCAGTCGGTGCCCTGGAGCAGTGGGGAGGTGTTTGGGGTCAGCCCAGGCACAGCAGCAGCCCGTGGCCATGGGGACAACCGGCCACCAGTGGGTTTTGGCTGCTCCAACGGGGCTGGGGTTGTGCAGGATGAGAGGAGAAGCCTCCACATGGGTCACCTCCCTGGTCCTGCGCCCCAGCAAAGCCCAGGCCATCTGTGGGGACCCTCTGCCCCCCCTGAGATGGGGCCAGATCCATCCACCCCAGAGCAGAAGGGCTCTCGTGGTACCATTTCCAGCAGGAGGAGGTCTCCTCCCAGCCAGTTGGCGGCCAGCAAGGATGTGGTGGGATATTTTGGGTAAGATTGTGCAGGGAATTGTTGAAATGCTTTGTTTTGATGATGATGATTATTATTATTTTTTTTTTCCCCACGGAGACATTTTTGGAATAGTTTGTTTTTGCCGAATTCCCAGCTTGCAGCCCGAGCTGGAATAAAGCCACAAGTCAAAAGCTGGGCATTTCTCAAGCAGATGTTTTCTCCGGTCTCGTGGGAAAGGGGCCCAACCAGCGTCCTGTCCCCTTCGGAGCCACCCCAGTAAAGGTGACTGGGGCAGCAGCTCTAGCTGGGGAGCCCAGGCTACCTGCCAGGAGATGCGCCAGGACCTGGAGAAGTTAAAATACCAGTTGGGGCAACTGTGAAACTGGGGACTGGCTCTGGGTGAGCAGCAGAGCCTGGCTGTGTGGTTGGATGAAGATGCCTGGAGGGTTCCTGCTTTCTCTGACCCTGCTGGCACCAGCATAGGAAGCTGGGGACTGTGTCCAGCTTCTGCCAGCCACTTCAAAGCATCACTGGTTTAGCTGGGACAGGCAAAAGTCAGGACTGCTGGTGTTTCTGGGGCGAGGATGGAGGTTTACACGACTGCAGGGGTCGGGGAATAGGTCTGGATGTGGTCTGATGGGGTCTTGCCGTGGTGATTGAGGTTATTAAGGTTTTTCTGTAGTGTTTCTGGAGGTCATCCTGCCAAGTTCTTGCGTTCCCACAGCTCTGCAGTTTTCCTGTAGCCTCGTCTCCCCCGTGGTCAGGATAAATTAGGTGACTCTGTCTGTCTTTGATGGGTGAGAAGATGCAGGTGGTGGGAGGAAGCCCTGCTGTCTGTGGGGAAGGGGAAGCTGCCTCCTGCCGTCTTGTTGTTCTCTATTTATTGTCCCTTCCTGCCCCGTCCCGTGCAGGAGCCCATGGGGAGGAGGGCAGAGCAGTGAGATGGCTCCTGCACCCCACCAGCTCCTGGGGACATTCTTGGGACCACCGTGCCCAGGGAAGGAGGGACAGTGGGTCAGCCCTGGGTTTTTGGGGACACTGTGGGGGAGAGCCGTGCTGGGGGCCGTGGGGCCAGCACAGCGGGTGTGTGTGGCTCTGTGTCAGCAGTTGTAGCCCTTGCTGGGACTGCAGGTGGTCAGGGGCTGTGGCCATGCAGGGTGCCCGTCCTGGAGCTGGAGGTAACGTGCCTGGGCTGGACGGAGCCCACAGCATCCAGGCTGGGCATCCCCCCTCTCCATCCAAATCTCAGCCTTTCCCGGTGCTTTTCTGCAGCCTGTGTGTTTAACAAATGCTTTCTCTTGGGTTTTCCTGGTGCTTTTTTTTAATCGCTGCCGTCGTGCTGTGGCTTTTCCCGGTTTCCCTTCCCTCCACCTCGCCTGTTGCTCCCTGCTGCCTCGGATCCCCAATGCCCCTCAACCTCCAGCCAGACCCTGCTGGCATTCAGGTGGCTCCGAAGGTGTTTTGGCTCGCTGGCTGCCCAGCCCCGTTTAAGTTTAAAGCATCCCAGATGCGGATGGGTATGGGTGGCCCCAAGCTTGCCCAGACAGAGCCACAGGCAGGGGCTGGCAGCAGGAGCCCTCGGGGCTGCGGGGGCTGCATCTCTCTCCAGTGGGGCTCTGTGGGCAGGAGAGGGTCTGGCCAGGGGGGGCTCCTGGCTTCACACTGAGTGTGTTTTGGTTCTCTTGCAGGGAAGGTGACTGGTGGCTGGCTCATTCCCTCACTACAGGACAGACGGGCTACATCCCCAGTAACTATGTCGCGCCCTCAGACTCCATCCAGGCTGAAGAGTAATTGCCATCTTTGAGACAGTTTAAAGCCGAGCGATAGCAAACGCACCCCGAGCCCTCCTCCCTCCCTCCCCCTGCCCCTCTCCGGGGCAAAACCTGCAAGGCCTCTGGGTTTCTTCTCTTAGTTATTTTTCTTTCTGGGATTAGCAAACACTTTCAAAGTTTTCCAGCCTTTCTTTGAGGCCCGTGAAGTGCAGAGGCACGGCGTGCTTGCGCGGTGGAGGGATGAGCGGTGGCGTGGGCAGGGGGGCCGTGGTGGACCTGATGCTTTGGGTCTGGTTTTCACTCTTCTGCACGGACACACATCCGTGTGTGAGGATGCTGCTGCCTCCGTGGATCGGGCTGAGCACGGAGGCGACCATCACACAGGGAGAGCAGGCAGGGGCAAAGCTGGCCATAAGTCCAAGAGCAGGAGGTGCCAGCCACGTCTTCACGGCCTGTCCCAAGCCAGTGGCCTGGCCAGCATGAGCTCAGGGGGCTTCAGGGGTCCCTGGAGCCCCTCATTTGAGGAGGCTTTTGGAGTGAAAGCGTTATGTGGTCCATGGTTGCTCCTTGGGCAATGCCCAGCCCAGGGTGCCTGAGCCTGGAGATGCAGCCCATGGTCTCCAAAACCTGCAGCCTGGGGGGGGTGGGTTGGACAGGCGATGGAGGGGGCGGGCGAGTGCTGGGCGCTGAGCTGCTGCCTTGCTCTGGCAGGTGGTATTTTGGGAAGATCACTCGCCGTGAGTCCGAGCGGCTGCTGCTCAACCCCGAAAACCCCCGAGGGACCTTCCTGGTACGGGAGAGCGAGACCACGAAAGGTGAGCAGGGCTTGGGGGGGGGCAGCTGGGTGGCAGGGGGGCATCCGCATGGGGACCCCAGTCCCCTGGGTCACTCTATGCAGTCCCAGTTCCCCCAGCTCAGGCGCACGGGGAGGGAGAAGGAGAAAGGAGTCATACCTTGTAGACAGAAGCCGATGTTCGGGGTCACTGAGCGATGCCCCTCAGCAGGGGGACCATCCTGGGGTCTCTCCTGCTAGTGCTGGCTTTGGGGAGCAGGAGGAGACATCTTTATGGCAAACCCCCAAGCCTGTAGGGCTGGAGGGACACAGCCACTTCTCTCCTGCGCTGCCTGCCCAGTGGTCACCCTTCAGAGAGATGGTTCAGCTCATGGCAGGGTGGGAGCCGGGTGCCCCACCAGCTCCAGCAGGACCACCAGCCAGGATGCTCCATGTCCCTGTTTTGGTTTGGGTTTTTTTAACACCCCCAGGTAGACATTTTTTATTTTTTCCTTGTCCCTGTAGAGTGGCAAAATCTTGAACGTGCCCTTCCTGGGCAACCAGGCAGAGGCACCGTTGAATCTTTAGGTTTTTCTTTCATGTCTAACAACTCAGTGCTTGTTTTGTGCCTCCTGAAAGTGTGAGTTGTGAGGTCCGCAGTTTGGCTGCCTGAGGATGCTGTTTCTTACCTGGAAACATGGTTTAGTGTGGCTCCAAATGCACCTTTGGGGAAAAGTTCCTTGGTGTTCCTTTCTGTTTTGATGCCTTGAGCTTGCCACTGTTTATTTTGTTGTGGTGGAAACAACTCATTCAAGCAGTGGCATAAATCTTCCCTGTCATTTTTTGGGGCCCCAGCAGCGTGGTGTTGCTCTCGTGTGGGCAGAGAGCCCTGGCACCCGAAGTGATGCCCACGGTGGGATTTGTGGAGCGGAGAGCTGGGCCCACCAGCCCCTTGGCTCCCTTCTGAGATGTTGGGGTTGTGGGTCAGCAAGCACCCCCCAGCCTGCCTCCTGTTGGGTCCCCTCCCCCTGCTTCAGCATCCCCTCTTTCCCATGTTCATCCCTTTGCCCCAGGGGCTGATCACTCTCCTGCCCTCTGGGACCCCTCAAACCCAGTGGGGTCTCTTCCTCGGTGCCAGCCTGGGGGGGCACGCTCCGTGGGGATCCTGTGGGGAGCACCCATCTGTGGCACATCTCCCCTCAACCTCTCATCCCTGCCTGCAGGTGCCTACTGCCTCTCTGTCTCTGACTTCGACAACGCCAAGGGGCTCAACGTGAAGCACTACAAGATCCGCAAGTTGGACAGTGGTGGCTTCTACATCACCTCCCGCACCCAGTTCAACAGCCTGCAGCAGCTGGTGGCCTATTACTCCAGTGAGTAGCCACTTGGGGTCCCCTTGGGGTGTGGGTGTCGCCCGGGGTGCTTGTGCCTGCCCTCACTGCAGGGTAGATGCTGTTGGGGGGCTCCAAACCAGCTGGGGGGGACCCTGGTGAAAAGCTGGTTGGGTTTTAGGGAAGAGGGTGAGGGTTTGGGTACTGGTCTCCAAGGGAGATGTGGGGTAAGGACATTATGTGCCTAAGTGCCTAAGTGTCACCTTGGTGTTGTCCCCTCCTGCGTTAGAACACGCCGATGGCTTGTGCCACCGTCTCACCAACGTCTGCCCCACGTCCAAGCCCCAGACCCAAGGCCTCGCCAAGGATGCTTGGGAGATCCCCCGGGAATCGCTGCGGCTGGAGGTCAAGCTGGGACAGGGCTGCTTCGGAGAGGTGTGGATGGGTAAGGACTGCTCCCGCCCCGCTGTCCCCCTTGGTGTCACCACCTGCATCCTCTCTCCAGCCACCTGCAGGTGCCCAGAGCCTGCAGTGGGGTGGGGGAGCACGCAGAGACACGGCCCTGTGCTCCATAAATGTGTCCTGAGCTGCATGTCCTGTGCCTCAGGGACCTGGAACGGCACGACCCGGGTGGCAATCAAGACTCTGAAGCCCGGCACCATGTCCCCAGAGGCCTTCCTGCAGGAAGCCCAGGTGATGAAGAAGCTCCGGCATGAGAAGCTGGTCCAGCTCTACGCCGTGGTTTCAGAGGAGCCCATTTATATCGTCAACCCCCGAGGGACCTTCCTGGTACGGGAGAGCGAGACCACGAAAGGTGAGCAGGGCTTGGGGGGGGGCAGCTGGGTGGCAGGGGGGCATCCGCATGGGGACCCCAGTCCCCTGGGTCACTCTATGCAGTCCCAGTTCCCCCAGCTCAGGCGCACGGGGAGGGAGAAGGAGAAAGGAGTCATACCTTGTAGACAGAAGCCGATGTTCGGGGTCACTGAGCGATGCCCCTCAGCAGGGGGACCATCCTGGGGTCTCTCCTGCTAGTGCTGGCTTTGGGGAGCAGGAGGAGACATCTTTATGGCAAACCCCCAAGCCTGTAGGGCTGGAGGGACACAGCCACTTCTCTCCTGCGCTGCCTGCCCAGTGGTCACCCTTCAGAGAGATGGTTCAGCTCATGGCAGGGTGGGAGCCGGGTGCCCCACCAGCTCCAGCAGGACCACCAGCCAGGATGCTCCATGTCCCTGTTTTGGTTTGGGTTTTTTTAACACCCCCAGGTAGACATTTTTTATTTTTTCCTTGTCCCTGTAGAGTGGCAAAATCTTGAACGTGCCCTTCCTGGGCAACCAGGCAGAGGCACCGTTGAATCTTTAGGTTTTTCTTTCATGTCTAACAACTCAGTGCTTGTTTTGTGCCTCCTGAAAGTGTGAGTTGTGATCTTTGCAGTTTGGCTGCCTGAGGATGCTGTTTCTTACCTGGAAACATGGTTTAGTGTGGCTCCAAATGCACCTTTGGGGAAAAGTTCCTTGGTGTTCCTTTCTGTTTTGATGCCTTGAGCTTGCCACTGTTTATTTTGTTGTGGTGGAAACAACTCATTCAAGCAGTGGCATAAATCTTCCCTGTCATTTTTTGGGGCCCCAGCAGCGTGGTGTTGCTCTCGTGTGGGCAGAGAGCCCTGGCACCCGAAGTGATGCCCACGGTGGGATTTGTGGAGCGGAGAGCTGGGCCCACCAGCCCCTTGGCTCCCTTCTGAGATGTTGGGGTTGTGGGTCAGCAAGCACCCCCCAGCCTGCCTCCTGTTGGGTCCCCTCCCCCTGCTTCAGCATCCCCTCTTTCCCATGTTCATCCCTTTGCCCCAGGGGCTGATCACTCTCCTGCCCTCTGGGACCCCTCAAACCCAGTGGGCTCTCTTCCTCGGTGCCAGCCTGGGGGGGCACGCTCCGTGGGGATCCTGTGGGGAGCACCCATCTGTGGCACATCTCCCCTCAACCTCTCATCCCTGCCTGCAGGTGCCTACTGCCTCTCTGTCTCTGACTTCGACAACGCCAAGGGGCTCAACGTGAAGCACTACAAGATCCGCAAGTTGGACAGTGGTGGCTTCTACATCACCTCCCGCACCCAGTTCAACAGCCTGCAGCAGCTGGTGGCCTATTACTCCAGTGAGTAGCCACTTGGGGTCCCCTTGGGGTGTGGGTGTCGCCCGGGGTGCTTGTGCCTGCCCTCACTGCAGGGTAGATGCTGTTGGGGGGCTCCAAACCAGCTGGGGGGGACCCTGGTGAAAAGCTGGTTGGGTTTTAGGGAAGAGGGTGAGGGTTTGGGTACTGGTCTCCAAGGGAGATGTGGGGTAAGGACATTATGTGCCTAAGTGCCTAAGTGTCACCTTGGTGTTGTCCCCTCCTGCGTTAGAACACGCCGATGGCTTGTGCCACCGTCTCACCAACGTCTGCCCCACGTCCAAGCCCCAGACCCAAGGCCTCGCCAAGGATGCTTGGGAGATCCCCCGGGAATCGCTGCGGCTGGAGGTCAAGCTGGGACAGGGCTGCTTCGGAGAGGTGTGGATGGGTAAGGACTGCTCCCGCCCCGCTGTCCCCCTTGGTGTCACCACCTGCATCCTCTCTCCAGCCACCTGCAGGTGCCCAGAGCCTGCAGTGGGGTGGGGGAGCACGCAGAGACACGGCCCTGTGCTCCATAAATGTGTCCTGAGCTGCATGTCCTGTGCCTCAGGGACCTGGAACGGCACGACCCGGGTGGCAATCAAGACTCTGAAGCCCGGCACCATGTCCCCAGAGGCCTTCCTGCAGGAAGCCCAGGTGATGAAGAAGCTCCGGCATGAGAAGCTGGTCCAGCTCTACGCCGTGGTTTCAGAGGAGCCCATTTATATCGTCACCGAGTACATGAGCAAGGGTGAGCACAGGAGGGATGCTGGGGGGGGGGTCAACCAAGGGGCTCTGCTCCTCTGGATTGTGCCATGACTGTGGTCTTCCTCGCAGGGAGCCTCCTGGACTTCCTGAAGGGTGAGATGGGCAAGTACCTGCGGCTGCCCCAGCTCGTGGATATGGCAGCTCAGGTGGGTTTGTGCATCCCTGGGTCTCCTGTGTCCCCCTCCGAGGGCGCAGGCTGCCCCAGCTCCTCACTGGGCTGTCGTGGCTGTTGGGTGGCAGGGTGGTGGGGTGCTCCACAGGCTCGTTTGACTTGGGTTGGGTGCCACCATCTCCTCTGGGTGCTCAGCCCAGAGCTGGGTTGCATCAGGGACCATCACTTTGCCCGTTCCCGTTGCTGCCCATTCTCTCTGGCCAGCAAATCTGTGTCTCCATGGGTTTTCTTGAGCAACCAGCTGCTCCTCCACCCTGTGTTGGGTCCCACTGCAGAGCTGTTCACCTCTTCAGAGCCAGGTCCTCCCTGGGGACCCTCATGTCACCCCATCAGCCTCAATGCCCCGTGTTTTGGGCCCCGCAGATCGCATCTGGCATGGCCTATGTGGAGAGGATGAACTACGTCCACCGGGACCTCCGGGCAGCCAACATCCTGGTGGGGGAGAACTTGGTGTGCAAGGTGGCTGACTTTGGCTTGGCACGGCTCATCGAGGACAACGAGTACACCGCTCGGCAAGGTGTGTGCCCGGGGCTGCTGGCACCGTGGGCAGGTCGCAGGCAGGTCCTCAGGTCCTTGGCAGGTGGGACCAGAGCAGTGGCCACACCGTGGTCCCCGATCTCCAGGCGTCTGCGTTGCATCTGGAGCCAGCACATGGCCTACATGGGGGTCCTGGAGGCACTCGAAGCCCATGTGCCCTCAGGCCCTGTGGGGCTGGGAGCAGACTCTGACCCTCCTTCTCCATCCAGGTGCGAAGTTCCCCATCAAGTGGACAGCCCCCGAAGCTGCTCTGTACGGCAGGTTTACCATCAAGTCGGACGTCTGGTCCTTTGGCATCCTCTTGACTGAGCTGACCACCAAGGGCAGAGTGCCGTACCCAGGTGAGGGCTGGCACCCACGCCAGCAGAAACCCCCTCCCCATCGCTGTGCCCTGGTGCCAGGGTGCAGGGTCCCAGCTGCCCTGTCCCACTCTGCTCCCTCAGCAAGGTGACACGTGCTGCTGGGCTGGGGGTCCCTCTTTCCCTGGGGGAGGTCACTGGGGTTGCCTGTAAGGCTGGTGGACAACAAAATGACAATGAGCAAACAGTGTGCTCTTGTAGCCAGGAGGGCCAATGGAATCCTGGGCTGCAGAGGGAAGAGTGTGGCCAGCAGGTCAAGGGAGGTCATTCTGCCCCTCTGCTCTGCACTGGGGAGGCCACAACTGGAATCCTGCGTCCAGTTCTGGGCTCCCCAGTTCAAGAGGGACAGGGAACTACTGGAAAGAGTCCAGTGTAGGGCTACAAAGATGATTCAAGGACTGGAGCATCTCCCTTATGAGGAGAGGCTGAAAGAGCTGGGACTCTTTAGTCTGGAGCAGAGAAGGCTGAGGGGGGACCTTATTAATGCTGACAAGTATCTCAAGGGAGGGTTGAAGGAGGAGGGAACCAGACTCTTTTCAGTGGTTCCCAGTGACAGGATGAGGGGCAACGGGCACAAGTTGGAACATAAGAGGTTCCACTCAAATATGAGAAAAAAACTTCTTCACGGTGAGGGTGGCAGAGCCCTGGAACAGGCTGCCCAGGGAGGGTGTGGAGTCCCCTTCTTTGGAGATTTTCAAGACCCGCCTGGATGCAGTCCTGAGTGGCATGATCTGACATGCTCTGGGTGGTCCTGCTTTAGCAGGGGAGTTGGACTAGATGATCTCTATGGTCCCTTCCAACTCTCAGTGAAATTCAGTGAAACCTGGCCCCTCTCTGACTGTGTCTCTGCCCGCACGCAGGGATGGTGAACCGGGAGGTGCTGGACCAGGTGGAGCGGGGGTACCGCATGCCCTGCCCGCCCGAGTGCCCCGAGTCCCTGCACGACCTCATGTGCCAGTGCTGGCGGAAGGACCCGGAGGAGCGACCCACCTTCGAGTACCTGCAGGCTTTCCTGGAGGACTACTTCACCTCGACAGAGCCCCAGTACCAGCCTGGCGAGAACCTATAGACCCGGAGCTCCTCCTGGCACCAGGGACGCTGCCGTCCTCGCCGCCGGGCGCCGAGGGCTGGCCTCCCCGCTGAGGGGCCGGTTTTTGCGGAGCAGCCCCGGAGCAGGATGGGGCATCGCCTCCGGATGCGGCCAGGGGAGGAGCTGGGTCCCCCCCCGTCACTCCTTAAGACTTCTGGCCTGTGTTTAACGAAGCGGCACCGTCCCGCGAGCGAGAGGAGCCTGCGGGCACCAGCGAGACCGTCTCGGGAGGGCGAGAGGAGCATCTCCCACCGGGAGACTTGGCTTTTGGGAGACCTTTTTCCCCCCCCCGGCAACTCTGGGCTGAGCTCAGAGGAACTGAGGGGCAGCACCCCCCAACCTCGGACACACTGGCCCCGGCCTCCTACACCCCCTTCTCTAAATCAGCACAAATTTCCCTGCCCCTTCGCCCTCCCCAACGTCCCCCCCTTGGCTCCTGTTCTCCCGAGGGTGCTGGCAGAGACGTTTCGCCACGGGGAAGGCAGAAGCTGGTTTGGATGGGGTGATGTGCTGGGGTGGTGGTGCCAGCGTGGGGTGGCAGCAGGATGCTGGTGGTCCCCCTTCCTCAGGTGTCCCTCCAGCCTGGCCACGGCAGGGCTCTGAGCTGTGCTAACGGGCACTGGGGGTATGAAACGTGGCTGCTCGTGGCTTTGGTGACCATCACCATCCCCTGGGTGCACGTTCGAGTCTTCCAGCTGTGTCTGTCCCCCCAGGGGACCGGTCTCATGTCTCCTGGGAGCGGCACCGAGGGGTGCCAGCAGAGTCCTTGCCCTGCCTGTGGCTAGTCCTGGTCTTCCAGCTGGCCCCTTGGGAAGTGCACCACAGCCCTCCCCCCCTGAGCCACCCTCCCCGGCTCTGCCACCAGCTTTCCCACCAGCAGAGTCCCCCCAGGCTGGCCCTGCCACCAAATCCAGTGCCACCACGGGGCTCAGGTGCACGGCAGGGGTGGTTCTTCAAGGTGTGGGAGTGTTTTGGGGGAAATACTTGTCTTTCACGGATGCTTTTGTCCACCAGGTACGTTTTTAGCTGCCTCCCGCCCCACCCCTCGTGTCTTGGCTGCTGGGCTTTGTTGCCCACGTGGTGGGAGCATCCCTAACCACGGGCTGTCATCCCAAAGGAGAGTCCTGGGAAGCCACTGTGCCACACGGGAGACTTTTGCCTTCTTATCTGCCCCCTGTTTGCCCCCCAAGCCCTCAGCCACGTTTCGGTGGTGGGTGGGTAGTTATCTGTGCCCGTCTGTGCTCTCCTGCCCAGCACCTGCCTTGTACATAGCCCTTGAGCAGCCCCCACACCCTCCCAAACGTTGAATTAGTTGCATGTGTTGGTTTTGCCCCCCACCCCGAGGCTGTACCCAGCTGGAAACCCTTCGCCACGGAGGATCACAAGGCTTTGCTTCCTCATCTCTCGGGTCCCAGCCACCCTCAGTGCCTCTTGCCCAGAAAGACCTGAGGGCTCTTTGGATGCTCTCCTGGTCCAAGGGTGGGATGAGGCTGGAGGATCCTGTGGGGCAGGGGATGCTGCAGGGCAAGGGTGCCATCAGGAAGGACCTGGAGAAGGGGAGCCAGCAGCTTTGCCCACCTCTTGGTCCTCAAGCTCTGGGGTTTTTTTGCCTCTCCATGGGTTGTGGGATGGGGTTTCCCTCCGGCACAGCCTCCTTGCAGGCAGCAGACCCAAACCCCCTCTCACCAGGCCCCACCATGGTGCCAGTGTCCCATGAAAGCTGGGTGGGAGCCAAGCATGGGCAGGGGGGTGGCCAAAGCCCCCTCTCTCCCCAAACCCCTGTCCAGGCACACCACTGCCCCCCGCTCACTCCCACAGCTCCCCGGCCACTTATTTATGAACCGAGTGCCCCCTTGGTTGGTGGGTGGCTCCTTTTTAATGAGTAAAACCTTTAAAATCAGCTTGAATGGGCTCTTCAGTGGGACGGAGAGATCCTGTCTTTGCTGGCTTGAAGAACAGCAGCTGGTTTAATGGATTTTTTTTAATCATTTTGGGACTTGGAGCGTTTTTTCCCCCCACTTCCTAGCAGATTTGCCGTGCCTGCACTTCTGTGCTTGGACAGGGACTCTCCAAACCTCTGGGTCTTCCCATGGTTGCATCCCTGGGACGGGTGGCTGCCATGTCCCCGTTGGCACTGCCAGAGAAGCTCCATCCCGCAGCAGCTGGTCCGAGGGGTGGCCTGTGCCATAGCTCTGCCTAAATTATACAAAAATCCCCATTCCCAGGAGAAACCTCTTAAAACTGTAAGGTGAGGGAGCCACGTTTGATCTGAAAGCTGGGGAGAGAAGGCAAGAGCACATGTTGAGGCTTGGCCTTTGGTTGTCTGCAGCACGTACAGGGTGTTGCATGAGCGCAGTGGGACGGGCTGAACCTGGAGATTTCATTTTCTGGCTCTTCCTGGAAGGAACACCCCGGGCTGGCTTTAATCCCCATGGTTTTTGGCAAGCTCTGACGAAGGAGACGTGCTGGGGACACTTCAGGGCAGAAGACAGCAAAGAGATCCCAGAGGAACCTCCCTGCGCGGGGCCGGGGGCTGTGTGTCTGCCTGTCCGTGTGTCCATCCCTGTGTCCATGCAGCAGTTTTGGTGGGACCCAGCATCTCCGGACTCACCACGCAGCTGCCACGACCCGGAGGCCCCGGGGACCCAGAACCTCTCCTCCATCACCAGTGTCGTCTGCCAATTTATTTTTTAAGCCAATAAACTCCAGAGGGGAGCCCCCACCTAAGGATGTTCTTTGGCTTCCCGGGGTCAATAACGTCCTGCAAGTTACTCTCCTCTGCTGTTACCATTTTTTTTAAACAGTGTTTTGTAAGATCTCCAACCGACTATGCAGAGAACATGTGGATCTGTGTCTCTCTCCCCAGCTCCCCTCTCCCCCCACCTGCCTTTTTCAGTGTCAAAGTAAAATATTTAGCTTTTTTTTTTTCTTTGTTTTTCTTTTTTTTTTTTTTTTGGATAATAATAAAACTTTGGGAAAAAAACCTGAAAAGGTCCAGCTTTGTGGGTGGTGGGGGGTGGAGATGCTTTGAAACTCTAATGTTGGTGTAAATACTTTGCAATTTGATAATTAAATACAAACAGACCTCACAAAAAAAAAATAATAAGCGCAGCTGGTGTATGAGAGGGTTTCTTAGCATCCCTGCTACAGGAGGTGGTGGTTCCTGGAGAACCTGCAACACCCATGTGTGGCTTCTGGTGCTTCACAGGCTTTTTCTGGCTGATGCTGCTGGGATCTGGTGCCACTTCTGTCCTGCTGGAGCCATTCCTGTGTCCCCATGCGAGCTCCTGGTCCTGCACAGCCCCAGCGCCTGCTCTTATAAGAGGAGCCTCTTTCATCGTGTCCCTCCTGCTCCGAGGGCCGGAGGGCTGGGGACAGATGGCTGCTGGTGGTGGGTGAGCTCACTGTGCCCGGACCGCTCCAGTGGGGAAGCATTGCCATGGTGGGCACAGAAACAGGCCCCTGTGCTCCAAGCCGAGCTGGGATGCAGCCTCCATGGCTGGTGGGATCCCAGCTGCAGTCACTGATGCTGAGCAGCGGGCTGTGGGACACACTTCTGGCACGTGGCATTGTCATGAGGGACCCCATGGACTCCTCGGCTGCCTCCATCGCTGCTGCCCAGCCTCTGCAAGCTGGGACACCCACACGCAGGGAGCGCTGGTCCCCACAGGCTGTGAGTGACATGGTGGCCCTGGTGTGCACATTGATCTGGGCAAAGCTGGTGCCAGCAGAGCCACCCCAAAGCCCAGCAGGCAGGAGAGCTGACTGCCAACCCCCATCAGCTGGGCTGGGGGGGGACAGGATGGGGGGCAGCCCTCCCTCCATCAGAATCTGCTTCATCAGCAACTAGCAGAAGCAGGTCTGCTTCGTTAGGATGATTAGCGGGTGCTGATTGGGATCCCTCACTCCGTGATTAAGTAATTGATATATAGCACAGTGCTGGGGGAGCAGACCCTCTGAAAGCAGGGTGGATGCTGGTGCTGCTCCTTCACCACCACCGTGGTCTGGGGTGGCTTTAGTGTCCCCAGTTCTGGCTGTTCCCTCCTCCTCAGGCTGGTAAGTGACTCAGTCTTATCACTTTCAGCGTTTAATGCTTTATGTTTTGCTTCTCTTTAAAGCAATTAAGTGACTGAGGGATTATCTCTCATTGGCAAGTGCCTTGGTCTGTGTGTGATGTGTGGGCTGGGAGCAGGTTGGTGAGGTCACCCCAGGAGGGGAGATGGGGCCGAGGTTCCTCCAGCCCTTGGTTTTGTGCCTTTGGCATTGTGCTCAGGAGTGGAGTGGCCACAGGGAGGGTGTGAGGAGGAGGAGGAGGAGGCAGGGTGCTGTGGTCCAGCCCAAGCCGTGGGGCAGCGTGGGGGTGTCTGTGGTGGGTCATGCCCAGGGGATGAGGGAGATGGATTTGGTACATCTAAGCCCTTCCTATGGCACCGCTCGCTCCCTCCTGTATGTCCTCTTCGCTCCCTGTCCTGTCCTCAGCCTCGGTGGCTGAAGCATCTCAGATGGTTGGGGCAGTCAGCAGGACCTGCAGTCCACCCTGGCCATGCGTGGTGGTGGTTTTGCCATGGTGACACCCCTCTCAACTCCCCAGTTGTCTGTGGAGGCCAGCCCTGTGAAACAGGGTGGGAAGGGGGGTGATGTTAGCTGGGGGGGACAGAGATTTGCTGGACCAGGAGATGTGAGTGGGGAATCTCTGCCGGGACCCACTCTCTCCAGGCATCCCCAGCCCGAGCCAGGCAGATGCTCCTGGGGATTACACCACGTGCCTCCTTTAATGGACTTAATCTTGATGTTTGCTTCACGCTTGTGTTGTGTCTCCTGTAAGCCTGGGAGAGGATTTAGGGGTGGGGGCTGTGGCTGCCCCCACAGCAGGTCTGTTGAGGAGGTAGGGGTCCTGTGCTGGGCAGCTCGTGCTGGCAGGGGGTTTCTAAAACAGCAAGGATGAGTTGTTGCTTGGTGTGAACGTCCCCTTTGCTTTCCTCAAGGCTCGTTGAGTCCTGGCTCTTGACCCAGGTTCCCAGAGGGTAAATGTTTGTGAGTGTGCAGGGGGGCAGCTCTGAACCACTCCATCCCCCAGAGCAAACCCTGGGCTGGGCTGTGGGTCTGGGGTCTCTCCCGCAGCCCAGCCCCAGCAGAAGGACTCTGTGGCAGGAGCCAGGGTGGTGTTTGTCACAGGGATGGCTCACAGCAGGGGCTGTACCCCAGTGCCAGCTGCCTGGGTCTCTGGCTGTGCCACCACAGCCCCCGCTGTCCCTGCTGGCAGCAAGGGGTGAACAGGAGGCTGCTGGCACGGGTCTGCTCAGAGGACTCAGCCCTGCAGACTCTACCACTCAGATCCCCGGCAGCAGGTCCAGGTGGCACCTGAGCCATCCATCTTCCCTTGCCCAGAGGATTTGTCTTTGCTCAGAGGAGGAGCAAAACCCTCTTGCCAAGGGTTAATCTCCAGGCTCCCGAGGGAAGGGCTAAAGTCCTTACCTGATGTGTAGCTCGGGTCACTGAGGGCTAGGAAACTGCTCCAGTGCAAGGAGCAAGAGACAGGCAAGACCAAAGGGCAGGGGCAGGGTGCTCTGTAGCCCTGGGTGATGTTTGTGGTGTCCCTGGCTCAGGGGGTTTGGCTGGACCAGCCCCAGGGTAATGAGGAGATGAGGTTAGAGGCCATGGGAGGCCAGTGCTGTCAGCAGTGGGGCTGCACTTCTGGTCTTTGCTGCCTCTCTGAGCCGTCTGGTGGGTGCTTCCAGCCCAAACAGCTCCTCAGTGGGATCAACCTCCTTCCTCCATCCGCTGCTAAATTAGTAAGGCCATGATGTGGGCTCGTCTCAGGGTAGAGAATCCAGGCAGGAGGCACTAATCACCCCAGCAAGGTCCAGAGATGGGCAGGCTGATGCTGGGAGAGCAGGCTGGTGGCCCTGGTGGCCCCAGACAGCTGGTCCCCTACCTGCACCCCAACCTGTGCCAGGGAGCTCAACTGCCAAACATCACACCCTGAGATGAAATGCACCAGCACGGATGTCTGGCAGATCTGGGGTTCAAAAACCCCCACCAGCCTGGCAGTCATGGCCAAACCTTCCCCATGGGAGGCCTTGTGGTGTCCCTGTTGCCAATCTTTGGCTTGCTGCCTCTCCTTGATGGGTGGTGAGGAAGGGAGTGAGAAGCCCCCGGCCCCTGAGGTGGCAGTGAGGAGCCAGAGCACCGCCTGAGCCAAGCTGTGTCTCTGTTTCTAGGGATCTGAGCCTGGGTTTGGTGTGTTGTTTTTTTTTTTTTTCTTCTCTGACCCCGCTGTGTCACTGATCTGTTATGTGACCTAGAAAAGAAAATGATCTCTCCTTCAAATGGAAAGACAAAGGAACAGCTTAAGGCTCCCGCTCCCTGTATCTAGGGGGCACCAGGCAGATGGACGCTTTATAAAGCAGCGAGGTGATGAGGCTCGCTCTGCGCCAAAACCCTCGCGGGCAGCGTCCAGGTTTGACAGAAGCTGGCACAGCACAGCAGTTGTGTTTAAACCCCACTGCTTTTGGGGTCACTAGAGCAGCAACCACCCCAGAGTGACTGCCCACTGGTGTGGTCCCCGTGCAGAGACCCCGTGATGCCTCCAGGATACTGGGGGGACAGAGCCACCCACTGCTCTTTGGGCAGAGAAACTCCTAGAGACTGGAGTGAAACATCTCCTCTGAGCTTTCCTCCATGCAGCCAGCAAACGCCTGCCCAAGAGCCCAGGTGCTGTGTCTGGACGGGCTCAGTCCAATTTGCGGTGCCCGAGCAGGGAAGCTGTGATGATGCTCTTCAAAAGCCATCGGGTTCGACCTGTTCTGTAGTCACAGGCTGGTTTTTCACGGTCTCTTTTTAGAGAAGGACAAGCAGGGCATTAGCATGGGATGTAAGACCTGGTTGGGTTCCTCGCTCTCGCCCCAGGCTTTCTGTCTGACCGTGATGAAGTGACTTTAATTTTCCATCTTTAAAATGAAGATGGTATCTCAGTGCCCCGAAGAGGGGAAGGCAGCGTGCTGGTGAGGGCTTGTGCATATCAAAGCGTGCTCTTTATCTCCATTTGGGGGTGGGAGGGCTGCAAAAATTAGGTTTCTTACCCATCAGTGCCGAGATCTCTCCTGTCACTACGTGGGCAGCCTCCCTCTTTTGAAGTGCTTTTTTTTTTCACCCCACGTTGGGGCTGGTGGAAGGGAGAGCCCGCAGCTGCGGCGCGTCTTGAACCCGGGTACAAAGCCAGGGCTTGCTCTCCCCCAGAGGACTGTCTGGCTTCGTGGCGAGGATTTATTTAAATCGCCATAGAGTGCAACTCGGCTCGTTAGCAACAAAAACGTCCTCTTAAAAGGACTGCATTAGCTTAAATAAATTTAAACTTAAAAGTTGCTCGGAGCGCAGACGAGTTTTGCCACGGCTCGCAAAGGAGATGCCCCCCCTCCTGTTCCTATTTGTTATTTATGCTGTAGCTGCTGTGACAGCTACTGGGATTTCCCTCTGCCTGGCAGGTGACAGAGCTGTCACGTCTATTCTGGGTGATGTGGCACACACTTTTTTTTTTTTACACATGTAAACACTGATATGCCCCGCACCCTTTCCAACTTGGACTTGGTCTTTAGTACTTTGGAGCAGGAGTAGGGGAAGCTGGTTCCAGCTCCAGCAGCTCCTGCACCATTTAACTCCCCAGGGTGCTTCTGGGTGTTGTTGGGTCTGAGAGTCCCATGTCTGGCTGTGGTGGGTGCCCCTCTTTGTGCCCCCGGGGCCATGGCCAAAGCTGGGAACGGGCTGACAGCACACAGGTGCCTGGTGGTGACACTTTTACTGCCCGTGTTGGGGGTTAGTGGCTCTCGGGACATGGCTCCTAAGCGGTACAGAAAGAGGGAATCTGTCGTGTAAGCACAGAAATACAACCAGAAGCGACCTCCTGTGTTGTGTGTACGAGGAGTCTAGCTAGGAATCTCCAGCATGGTTCTGTCTGCCCACGGCCAGGTTAACCAGTTAATGAGAAGAGGCTGTTCTGGGAGCTACAGGGCAAACAGGCTCTGCCTCGTGCTGGAGCCTCTGGAGTTACTGTGCTGGGAAGAGGACAATGCAGACACATGATTGCCGGGCTAAGGCATCTGCAATGAGCAGCCAATGCATCATGCTGGGCAGGAGGCCATAGACCAAAGTTTATAAAGCTTTATTAAACGTTTTGAACAGCTGTGCAATGAACAAACAATACTCTGGAAGTTTCACAACCCGATAGCTTGAACTTCCTCGGGACAGCAACAGCCACTTCTGCTGCTCCCCGCTACCAGACCCAAGTCAAGACAAACAGATGGTGAAGGGGAGGGAACCCTTTAAAGTTTAGAGACAGCATTTTGTGTTAACCTCTAAGTTTTCTCACAAACAAACCTCTGCCCCGGGGTCACCCACCCGGGTGGGTGTCAAGAGGATGGGGCCAGCCTTTTTGCAGAGGTGCCCAGTGACAGGACAAGAGGAAATGAGCCCAAACTTGTACTTAAGAAGTTCCACCTAAACATGAGGAGGAACTTCTTTTCTTTGAGGGTGGCAGAGCCCTGGAACAGGCTGCCCAGCGAGGTGGTGGAGTCTCCTTCTCTGGAGATGTTCAAAACCTGCCTGCACAAGTTTCTGTGCAACCTGCTCTTAGGAGGACCTGCTTTGGCAGGGGGGTTGAACTAGATGATCTCCAGAGGTCCCTTCCAAACCCATATCATTCTGTGATTCAGTCTCCCCAAGAGCCATGGCTGCACAGACTAACATATGCAGGATGGACCCACCACCACCCAGGCTTCATGGCATCCTTCTACCAGGGGAGATGGAGGCACCAGGTGCTTCTCCAGCCTCCTCCCTTCTTCAGTTAGTAGCACCAGCACCTTCTGCCACCCCTGACCCAAAAACACCATCACTGAAAACAGCTGAAGCATTTACTGCTTCACACTGTGCCTCCACCTCAGGATCTCTCCTGCCCTGCCCACGTGTGGTCTTTGGGGCTCGTGTGAGTTTTATGGGGTGAGGTTCACAGTGGCTTTCAAACTCCCTCCCCTCCACCCCCAATTGCAGCATTATCGGTTCTTTATCCCAACAGTCAATACCTTGGTAAACCCTGGAAATCTAGGAGGAGGGGAGGAGCCAGTCTCCACTACCTGTGAGGCTTTATAAAAGCAGCAGCATAACTGAGGCTTTCAGGCTATGATCTCGGAGCAGAAGTAGTTCAGAAAGCACTTGGGCAGTGCACACATCTCTTTGGCAGGCTGAGCAGGAGGAGATGACTCAACTGCCTCTGGTTCCAGCAGCTTTTGGCCAAGTGCATCCGCGAGCTGTCGAGCTTGCCCTTGATCAGCGAGGCGGGAAGGCTGGCTCCCCACAAAGAGAAGGATGGAGAGACTCCTGGAGATACTAGAGCAGAATCAGCGGGCCGAGAGCCCTGAGTTTAGACCACCGTGGCCTAATGCAGACAAGTGAGTGACACACGACTCTACTGCTGTGCAGCAGCTGGGCAGAGGCCAGCAGCTGGGTCCTCCACCGGTTCTCAGTTTGGAGGGCTGGTGTCTGCTCCCGGTCATACGGGAAGAAGGAAAAGAAAACCAAAAGGATTTCTGCTTCTAAAAAAGCAGGTGGTGCTGCCAGAGTTCACACAGTAAACAAGTCGAATTTCACAGGCAGAGTGGGAGGAACTTACCACTCCAGTCCACACACAGCTACAGGAAACAGGCTGTTTTTACTCCAGTCACATGCCGAACACCCCCTCCCTCCTCCCTAGCCCACCCCCTTTTTAAAAGCAAAACAAGAGCCCTCAGCAGACTGGAAGATGATTGTTTTTTAGGTGCCCACTATGCTGGGATCATGAGCTGATTCTGGCAACTGGGATC
The DNA here is from genome assembly GCF_001431845.1 of Calidris pugnax. Lineage (NCBI taxonomy): Eukaryota > Metazoa > Chordata > Aves > Charadriiformes > Scolopacidae > Calidris > Calidris pugnax. Next base: position 306,292 of record NW_015090832.1, on the reverse strand, counting down.
CTGTGCAGTGATACAAGAAGCAGTTCCCCCAGCAGCTGTAGCAGATGAGGAATAGAGCTGCTAGGAAGACCAAGGCACAAATCGTGCAAGGTTTCCGTTCCAGGAGGAAACTGAGCAGGTAGAAGCCCATGAACATCGAGTGACTGAACCACAAGGCTGGGTTGAGGGGTTTGGGTATGAGCAGGACAGGTAGCAGCCACTGAAGGCAGTACATGGTGGCTGGCTGGCTGGGGCCTTGTGGCAGCAGTGATCAGATGTGCTCCAGGAGCTCCTCCGGCCGTCAGGGTGTTCTGCAGGGAGGGGTGAAAGGTCAGACTGTCAGAAATACGGCAAAACCAACAGACATTCTCCTCATACAGCTTCATTTACTCCAAAGCATCATATACCAATGCTTGAACTCCCAGTGCTAAATTCTGGTGTGTCTCGGAGCTGGTGGAAAGTTTCCTGCTTTCTGAAGCAGTCAGCTGGGGACATGATTATCTATTGCGAGTGTAGAAGCGTATCCCTTGTGTGCTCAGTTTCTCAGGCTTTTACTCAGGCTATCAGTTGTGAGACCCTTGTCTTTAGCACAGTGCAGGAACAGAACGGGAGAAGGGAAAACAGGAAAACAAGCTGCCACAGCCTTCCCTACCCACATATTTATCCGAGACCATCCAAAGACTTGAGTGATGGTATCAAGAAATGCAACTGAGAGGTGAACTCCTAAGTGTTACAAAGAGCTGTTAAGGAAGTGTAAGAAGTGTCTAGGAAGCATTAAGTGCACAAACTCATTACAAAGTCTTCCAGCAGGACAGCAGAAAATTCAAGCCATGCGTGTAGGTATCCAGGAGAGCCCCAATAGTGTCCAGGCTGCAAAACAAAGGGGAGGCCAGTCCCTGCTTAAGGGATTTATAATCCTTGCCAGTCGGCTGAAGTCAGACGAGATAAAGTATGTGCACAGATCAAAGGAGGGACAGTCTCAAAATGGCAATTTTCATAAGTGCTAGAAACACAGGATTTCCTCACTTGGATTATTATAAACCCCTATGGAAAGAGTGAGCTTTAAGGCCTTCTCTAACCAGGGATGGCAGCACACCGCAAGCCCAGAAAAGATGCTTCTACCCTTAGCAACCACATCAACTACATTAAGTGTGGGGTTTTTTTCTTTCTAAGCAGTTCAAACATTTTAATCCAAGAATTTCAAATGGCTTTAAAAATAATAAATGCCTTACAGGTGTTTTCTACGGAGCCAGAACAGTTGAAAGGGGGCAGAAAAGTGGAGTTTAGCAGTCTGGGATAGCAAGAGCAGGTCAGGTTAGGAGATACCAGTACCATTCAGAGGGAATAACTAAAGTTGTCCTTCAGTTCATGCAGTAGGGAAGCCATGAGAAAAAGGTACTCCTAGCTTATTACCCCCAAAAGGCAAAACCAGGCAGGGGAATGCAAAAAAAAGGGAAGAACTTGGGAAGCGTGCTCTTCCCTGATATCTTGTAGCGCCTCATGATGACGTGCAGCAGCACTGAAGGAAGCAGCTGCCAGCCAGGGCATGGACGGACAGACAGACAGATGGGGGGAGGACAGCTCCAGCCTTGCAGGATGCCACAGCCTCCCACCCCCCACTAAGCAGAGCCTGGTCAGAACAGCTTCTTGCAGCAATCCTTCCATCTGAAAACACTCAGCTGAGCAGAGCCTGTCAGGATTACAACCGGGGAGTGGGAAGGTTAGTAGGATGAAGGAGTGAGAAGGTAAACAAACAGCACATTCCACGGGCTCCTGTTGGCAGGAGAAGGGATTTCCTAGCAAAGGGAGGGAAAATGAGGGATCGCAGGGAGAAGCCAAGAGAAAACCACACATGGTTCTCTTCCAAGCAAACGCTGAGGTCAGACTTGTCTTACAGCTCTGGAAGCTCGGAGGTACCAACCGGCTCTGCTGTCAGAAGCAGGAACCATGCTGCCATCCTCCGTGTTCTTAACAGCAGGGTCTAGCTTAATATTAAATGAGAGAGAATACTGGCCAAAATCACCACCAGGGCAAACAGATTAAGAGTATTTGGGGAAAGTCTGTTGTGCTGGCGCTCCTGCAACAGGGTGCTCTCCAGCAGGGAGAGGGCAGCTGGGGTTCAATGAGCAGAACTAAGCCGCAGTTAGAGAGCCAAAGAATAAGGAAGAAGTTATTTTACGTTGCTCAGTTTTATCTCTTGGCTTTAATAAGGTCACGTATCGCTACTGAGCCTTTAGCCCCTAAACGTTACAACTGACTACAGCTTAAGAGTATAATTATAACTTGCGACGTAGCTGCATTTAACTCCAGTCTGGCCTCCTCACCACGGCAAAGACTTAAGCAATAATGCTGTAAACACTGAGGTGATTGTAAGCGTGTAAGCATTATCTAAACACTTCCTCCAAACATAGACCCATCTCAGAACAAAGTTACCCATTTTAAAATATTAACAATTCCTGAAAGAGCCGGTTGCTTGTAGCAATCAATGCAACCACTCTGCAGAATAAAGAACCATTTAATCATGGTTATTTTTACTATGAAATTTCAATGTCAGTGTCCTTCCATCTGCAGACTTCTTGGACTTTTAATAAATGCAGACGTTCCAACAGTTATTTTTGTATCTGTAGTCAGTTTGCTTGTATTTTCATGTGCCCCTTTGCTATCCACCGGTTAAAGGTTGGAAACCCTTTGTCTGCTGCAGCCTACAGCTGATACGGTACCCAAAACTAGATATTTCTGCAGTTGTATCTTCCTCAAGGGACTTTTCACTAGTAAGAGACATACTCTTGCTAGCTCTTCACTGGAGATTCCTTTATACAGCTGACAATGAGCTCAGTTCTCTTTCCACGCCATCAATCAAAGAGAAACAGCGTCTCCTACTATCAACTCTTTACTGAGCAGGGAACTGTCACTTTCCTTGGTGCCTGGGATGGGCAGTCCCTTCTTGAAGCCCTAACAACACTCACTTTTGCCTACATTCTCCAGCAAGGTGAAACTTGCAAATGAGAAATTCCTACCTTGTTGTCTTTGTCCCCTCCTTGTGATCCAAGCTACAGATTACCACGTCCCGCAGCAAATAAGAACCCGTCGCCCAACAGTACCTCTACCAGCTGCCTGTTTCACAACTGCATCCTGCTCTTCCTCAACCAGTTGCTCTCGTTTTTCCCTGCCTGACTCATCTCTTTCCTCAGCCAGCCTGGTGTCCTGCTACCCTCAAGACTGCTCTCGAGTTCCTGCTCAAGTCATCTGACTTGGCAGCCACTTGTGTTTACCAGATGGCTCCTTTTCATCCCACCACCGCTGCCTCCTCTTGCTCCTCCGCAGCTCTTAGAGCCACTTGAACTTGCTTCGTGCCCCTCAGTAGCCAAGAGCAGGCGAAGCTCCCGCTGCTCTCCCTGCACTTGGAGGCTCCATCTGATATCCGTGTGCTGCCGGAGCCTCCTCCCTGCCAGTTCCTGCAGGCAGAGGAGCAGCCTGGGGAGGTTCCTTGCGCACCTCATTAGTAAGCAAACACCAATACTTTTCCACATGCTTATTAATTGGCTTCCATCATGTTCACAGCCTTTCCTTCTGTCATCTTCCCTCCTAAGACCATTCAAAACCAGCAGGTCCTACTGGCACGTGTTTGCGGGGAGGGCTTTGACAATGCAGTGCGAGGGTAGCAGCACACCTTTCCCAGCCAGAAACAAAACCTGAAGTATCACAAGTCAAAAGTGAGTAGCACAGCACGAGTCTGTAGTGTTTTACAATTAATTGGTCACATTTTAGAGTAAATCCATCTGAAGGAGACAGCCAAGTTGTTCCTTGATGTTTTACAAGCTAATTCAGCAATTAAGAGGCCAATAGGTGTTCCCACACTATAGGCTTTATACATCAGTATGGCAACACCAAGTTTGTACCTTTCTCAAGAATGTCTTAATTCCTCAACAGTCCATTTACCCTGACAGGGGAGAATAATCACCTGGCTTTTACCAAGTGCTTAAATGGTAAGCTTGTTCAGGCCTTACTGAGGCAGCTATTAAGCCACTGCTGTCCACAAGGAACTGCCCCAGCAGATGCTGCAGAAACAGTCACCCAGGCTGGCAGCTGAAAGATCTGCAATGAAAGACCAAGTAACCTTTTTACTGGGGGGGTGGTGCTGATCTCTCCCTTTCCCATAAGCTAAAGTTTCTCCTTGGGAATGAAAAGCGACATGGTCTAGATAAAAATCTCTCCAGTTACACAGTGTGATAAACTTAAGAGTAAGCCTCAGGGACTTGCATTAAGTTTCTTGGATATAAGGCTCACCAGTGGTACAGTTTGCTGGAAATTGTTTAAATCAAAAACCCTGTCACAGCCATGTAACTTAAACTGGGCAGTGCTTCATGCTCCCAGCTTGTGTTCAAAACCAACTCTCAAATACCATGTAGCACCCAAAACAGCTGTTAAAAAATATAGAATATCCAAAGCACTGGGAGGGGAAGAGGTGAAAGAGCTAACAAGTGACAAGTTTGAGGAGATCAGCTAAGAAAAGCAACAGCAGACCAGCTTTCTGGATGCCAACCCTCTCTCTTAAAAAAACCCCAGAACTATAGCTGTTCAAACTTTAAGACCTATTTGCTGTATCCAGATTTTTTTTGGCCTTGTTGCTATTTTTCTATTTTTTTAAAAAGCTTTATCTGCCAGTATGACTCAGCTGGAAAAAGTGAGTCTTCAATTTTTGGCAAAGACCTTATCCCAGCCTTTGATAAGTCCTTGCCTTTAACATTGATGTAGAGTCAGAAATGGTGCAATATAATTGCAAACAGTTTTCAAAAGAGCAGCAAATCCTTGAGTGATCAAGACTCAGGGTTATGGAGTGTTCTGATTTCTCAAGCCAAAGATAAGCCAAAGGTTCTCCCAGAACCTTAAGTCCAGTGGGAAGAGATGTCAACATCGACAGTTGTCATCAAGTATCACTGCTTTCATTTGTACTAATTTATTAATTCTCAGTGGTCCTCATTCCTGCCCCCTGCCTTTGTATAACTGCCAAAGATCACAAATTCCAGGCCCATTCCAAGTTCTGTGAGAAAAATAATTGGTTTTAATTTTAATTTGGATCTCTTTCCTACCTTTTGTGCCTTCAACAGACTTCAGAAGTCTGAATACAGCCTGCTAAAGGCCAGTTTGCTGTGTCTCAGGCAAATTGACAAGGGGTTCTGAGGCATTATGATATATAGATTGGAAGGGCAAAGGTTATTCCACTATGGCAGTATTGGCAAGATAATTTACGTTTCAGTGCAGGAGTAATGACATACAGGAGAGTTCAGTGTGTTGTGTACTGCATTTAAGAGCTTTGTTTTTCGCCTTCTCTTGCACATTCGGGATGTAACGATGTTTGTACAACAGAATGGCTTGCAAATCCACTTTGCAGCCAGCCAAAGGTGTTGGCGGGGCGTTGGGGAGTGTTCCTGGCCGGGCAGAGCAGCGCTGCGGGGTGCCGTGCTCTCCCCCCGGGCAAGAAGGTGTGGGAGACCTGCCGTGCTCCAGGGAGAAGCGGGTCGGGGTTTGCTTTTGGAAGGTGCTAGAGCCAGCTATAGGGTGTTCCTGGCTGAGAACAGAGGCACAGAGGGGAGGGGTGTCTTGGGTGGGGGGGACAGCACACAGTGTGTTACCTCCACGTTAGGCTGCCGTGACCCTAAGCACGCCGAGCCCCGGCTGAAACCAGCTCCGCTGTAACCCACACCCGCCTGGCTACGAGAGCGCGGCCCTCCCGCCGCCACCGCTCCGGGGGGGCGGCCTTCCCGAGCGCTTCCTCCGCTCCGGGAGTCAGCGAACTCCCGCTCCGGCCGCCTGCGGATCGCTTCACGGGGTCCCGGAGCCTGCCCGGGCCCCGGAGCACCCCCCTCCCCGGTATGGGCCCCTGGAGCCTGCCTGGGCCCCGGAGCTCCCCCCCCTCCCCGGTATGGGCCCTGGCGCCTGCCCGGGCCCCGGAGCCCCCCCTCCCCGGTATGGGCCCTGGAGCCTGCCTGGGCCCCAGAGCGGGAGCACACACGAGTGA